>NW_027196036.1:97500-113698 GCF_038502225.1 Cherax quadricarinatus | reverse complement strand
CCAAGTAGATAGAAGTATCGGGAAGGGGGGTGGGGTGGCATTGTATGTCCGAGATCGCTTGAACTGTTGCATAAAAACGGGTATTAAGTCTGAAGTAACACATACAGAGTCTGTTTGGATAGAATTTTCAGAGGGGCATGAAAAACTGATTTTAGGAGTGATATACCGTCCCCCAAACTTAGATAGGGACCAAGGGAGACTACTATGGGAGGAAATTGTTAAGGACACAAGGCACGATAATGTAGTAATTCTAGGAGACTTTAACTTTAGTCATATTGATTGGAATTTCTTGACTGGGAATTTAGAATCATACGACTTCTTAGAAGTAGTTCAGGATTGTTTTTTGAAGCAGTTTGTGACAGAACCTACAAGGGGAAACAACCTGCTTGACTTAGTTACGGCAAACAATGAATCACTTGTTAATAATTTAGAAATTTCAGAGGAACTAGGTGCTAGCGACCACAAATCAATTACATTTAGCATTGAATGGAAGTACGATAGTAGCGATAACTCAGTAACAGTCCCAGATTTTCGCTTAGCAGATTACGATGGGCTTAGAGAACACTTATGATCTGTTGACTGGGGTAACAAAGTGAGCTATCAATATGACAGTTTTCTGAACACTATACATGCTGCTCAAAGAACGTTTATCCCATATAAAGAAATTAGATCAAATAGAAATGACTCAAAATGGATGAATAATAGGCTCAAATATCTACTAGCGCATAAGAAAGGAATTTATAGGCGTATCAAGAGGTGAGGGTCATCTTATGAATCAGTATATTGACATTAAGAGGGACATTAAAAAGGAGACAAGAAAAGCTAAAAGAGACAAAGAAATTAAAATTGCTAGGGATTCTAAAACTAACCCAAAAAGTTTTTTCCAGGTCTATAGAACAAAAGTTGGAGATTAGATAGGTCCCCTCAAAAATAACTATGGGCACCTTACTGACAAAGATAATGAAATGTGCTCAATTTTAAGTAATTATTTTCTCTCGGTTTTTACACAGGAAGACACTAACAATATTCCAGTAATTAATTTTTACAGTGGGCTAGAAGAAGATAAATTATGTAACATCACAGTCACTAGTGAGATGGTTGTGAAGCAGATAGACAGACTGAAGCAAAATAAGTCGCCGGGTCATGAGGTTTTTTCAAGGGTTCTTAAGGAATGCAAAATGGAACTCTGTGAACCATTAACTAATATTTTTAATTTATCTCTTCAAACAGGTGTAGTGTCTGATATGTGGAAGATGGCTAATGTAATTCCTATTTTTAAAACAGGGGACAAGTCGTTACCGTCAAATTACCGCCCAATAAGCCTGACCTCAATTGTAGGCAAATTACTAGAGTCAATTATAGCTGAGATTATAAGAAGCCATCTCGATAAGCATAGCTAGATTAATGATACTCAGCATGGATTCACAAGAGGCCGGTCTTGTCTAACTAATTTATCAACTTTCTTCAGTAATGCTTTCGAGGCTGTTGACCACGATAAGGAATTTGATATTATTTGCTTAGATTTTAGTGGCAGCTCATGGCATTGGGGAAAAGTGCTCTCGTGGATCGAGTCATAGCTTACTGACAGGAAGCAGAGTGTGTCCATAAATGGGGTTAAATCCGAGTGGGGATCTGTAACAAGTGGCATTCCACAGGGATCAATCTTGGGCCCGTTGTTGTTTATAATATATATCAATGATCTTGATGAGGGAATTACTAGTGATATGAGCAAATTCGCCGATGACACAAAGATAGGTAGGATAATTGATTCAAACGTAGATGTTATGGAACTTCAGGAGGATTTAAACAAACTATTCTTGGTCAGAAATGTGGCAGATGCAGTTCAATGTAGATAAATGCAAGGTTCTGAAGCTTGGGAGTGCCCATAACCCTAGTACTTATAAGTTAAATGATGTAGAACTTAGCCATACAGATTGCGAAAAGGACTTGGGGGTTATGGTGAGCAGCAACCTTAAACCAAGACAGCAATGCCTAAGCGTACGTAATAAGGCAAATAGATTACTGGAATTTATATCAAGAAGTGTAAGCAACAGAAGTCCAGAGGTCATACTGCAGCTTTATACATCATTATTAAGGCCTCACCTAGATTATGCAGCTCAGTTCTTGTCTCCATATTACAGAATGGACATAAATTCGTTAGAAAACATTCAGCGTAGGATGACTAAATTAATACATAGCATTAGAAATCTTCCTTATGAAGAAAGATTGAAGACTCTTAAGTTACATTCACTTGTTAGACGAAGAATGAGGGGAGACCTGATCGAAGTGTATAAGTGGAAGAAAGGTATTAATAAAGGGGATATTAATAAGGTCTTGAGGATATCTCTCCAAGAGAGAACCCGCAGTAATGGATTTAAATTAGATAAGTTTAGATTCAGAAAGGACATAGGAAAGTATTGGTTTGGAAATAGGGTAGTAGATGAGTGGAACAGTCTACCTAGTTGGGTTATTGAGGCTGGGACTTTGGGTAGTTTCAAATTTAGGTTGGATAAGTACATGAGTGGGAGGGGTTGGATTTGAGTGGGACTTTCACATCAGAGCTTATTTCTTGGGTGGCATTGAAAATTGGGTTGGGCAAATGTTTTGTTAGTGGGATGAATTGTAAAGGACCTGCCTAGTATGGGCCAACAGGCCTCCTGCAGTGTTCCTCCATTCTTATGTTTCTTATGTTCTTGTGTTCTTATGTAAATTGGTGAGCGAGTTAGAAAAGACAAAATATTATGTGATCATAGTGAAAGTATGGATAGTTTTAGTGATCTTCGTTATGATGATGTTTTAAGAGAATGTGTACAAAAATGTGTGATCTTAGTGGTGGGGTTATAGAATTTGGTAAACGTCTTGATTGTGGTGATCTTAGATATTGGAGATATAACAGGTTGAAACAAGTAGCTTCCTCTCAATAAGTTAAATGAAGTAAAAGTGGGGTGTGACGTCAAGTAAACACAGGATGGAGTGTGATGTCATGGGAGGTATCCCTATCTGTGCTGGTATGTGTTGGTGGTAGTGAGAGGAGTGTATTAGATATTGTATGGAGTTGGTGAATGTGATTTTTTGTGCTTATGTTTATAAAAGTGGGTGGTCATTGATGATAGTTGATGGATATCTTAGTTTTTTTTGTGTGTGTGTGTACATGTTATGTTTTCAGTTGGTAAGTGTTTCGGTGTTGTTTGGAAATGTTCAAAGGTGTTTTTTTGTGAGTATTCAAATGATTTATGAGAATTTTTTTTTTTTAGTTTCTGCGTTCATGTTATATAATAGTCTGAGGTGAGTGGGATGGTCTTGGTTATAGTGATTTGAGAGGATTTCTATAAAATGGGTGTTAGTTGGTGGTGTTGATCTTAGTTTCTGGTGATTTTTAAATTAGTGATGTCAAATCTTATTTGGGAGTAATCAAAATGTTGACTTGGAAATGTTTCAGTGTTGTTTGGAAAATGTCCAAAGGTGTTTATGTGAGTATTCAAATGATTTATGAGAGTGTTCGAAGTAATCTGTGGGTTGTTCTGTAGTGAGATGATAAAGGTTGTCGATGAGAGAATATTTCTTAAGAGATATTGAGAAAAGGTGGTCTCAAATGATGATGTATGAGAGTGTTTTGAAGGTGTTCAAAGTAAAGTGAGTTGTCTGTGTGTGTTAGTTGGTCATAGAATTTTGTGAATATCTTGGTTACAGTGATTTTAGTGGATTTGAGATGGGTGATGAGATGCATTTATGGATGTGAAATGTGATTTTTGTGTTTGTTCTGAAGAGGTGTGTTGGGAGACGGGTGAGTGGGTGTGAAGAAATGTGGGTGAGATGGAGAGGGGTATGGGGAGGGTTGTATTAAAAATTTAATGAAATATGGGGGGATTTTACTGAAAATAAAGGTAATGTGTGAATATTATAAAAGAAATTATAGAAGTGAAAAGTTATGATACACTGGAAAAGATTGGAGTGTGTAGAAACATGTCGCAGTAGTTGGGTAGTGAGATTACTTGTTGTGAGTATAATATTAATTTATGTGGATACAAGGAGATGGGTATGGAGAGGATTTTATTAGAATTTTAGTAATGTAGGGAGGAATGTGTATTACATTTTAAGATTCAATAAAAAGAAGGGGAAAAATTTGTATCGAAAGAGGAAAAATTGTGAATAAATTGGTAAGTGATGAGGGTTGTGGGTATTGTTGTCGAACTAGAGATATCGAAAAAGATGTTATAAGTGGGTTGTTGTTGTGGATGAAATGTTAAAATGAGAAAAAATAGGGTTGTGGGGTGTTGTGGGTTGTGGGTGTTGTGGGTTGTGGGTGTTGTTGTCGAACTAGAGATACCGAAAAGATGTTATAAGTGGGTTGTTGTTGTGACTTTTTCTGTGAAATGTTGTTGTTGTGGGGTGTTGTGGGTTGTGGGTGTTGTGGGTTGTGGGTGTTGTTGTCGAACTAGAGATACCAAAAAAATGTTATAAGTGGGTTGTTGTTGTGGGTTGTGGGTGTTGTGGGTTGTGGGTGTTGTGGGTGTTGTGGGGTGTGGGTGTTGTCGAACTAGAGATACCGAAAAAGATGTTATAAGTGGGTTGTTGTTGTGGGTGTTGTGGGTTGTGGGGTGTTGTGTGTGGGTGTTGTGGGTTGTGGGTGTTGTGGAACTAGAGATACCGAAAAGATGTTATAAGTGTGGTTGTTGTTGTGGGTGTGTGGGTTGTGTGTGTGTGGGTGTGGGTGTTGTGGGTGTTTTTGTCGAACTAGAGATGCCGAAAAAGTGGTTATAATGTGGGTTGTGGGTGTTGTTGTGGGTGTTGTGGATTGTGGGTACGAACTAGAGATACCGAAAAAGAGGTGATTCTGTTGTAAATGTTCGTGTGTGTTTGGTTTGTGTTCTTGTTTTTTGCGCTCATGTTATATCTTAGTTGGAGGTGAGTGTACTCATAGAAATTGGTAATCGTCTTGGTTATAGTGATTTGAGAGGATTTGTGTGAAATTGGGTGTTAGTCTGTGACGTTGATCTTAGTTTATAGTGATTTTGGTGGTGTTTTGACCGTATTCGGTGCTGTTTTGGTAGTATTCAGTGGTGTATTTGGGAGTACTCAAATGGTGTTTGCGACTATTCAAAGGTGTTTTTGAAGGTGTTCAAATGATGTGCAAGAGTATTTATGAAGGTGTTCTGGGAGTATTCAGTTGTGATTTGGGGGTGTTCGAATGATGTGTTTGGAGTATTCAAAGGTAATTGATGGTGTTTTTGGTGTTGTTCAAAGTAAAGTGTCTGAGTTAGTTTTTGTGATACTGTTGTAAAAATCTGGAGAATGAGGGAGGAGTTTTGGGGGATGAGTTGTAATTTAATGAAATATGTAAGTGTAGATAAATTAGAGATGTCAAATCTTATTTGGGAGTATTCAAAATGTTGTCTTGGAAATGTTTTAGTGTTGTTTGGAAATGTTCAAAGGTGCTTTTGTGAGTATTCAAATGATTTATGAGAGTGTTTTGAAGGTGTTCAAAGTAAAGTGAGGTGTGTGTGTGTGTGTGTGTGTGTGTGTGTGTGTGTGTGTGTGTGTGTGTGTGTGTGTGTGTGTGTGTGTGTGTGTGTGTGTGTGTGTGTGTGTGTGTGTATTAACTTCGTAATATGTAAAATTGTGACTAGTGAATTTATCGAAAAGTGGTTATAAGTTGTAAGTGTTGTGGTGACTTTTTCTGATGAAATAGTTAAAACGAGAAAAATGTCTAGACTTGAGGAGAGTGAATCTTTTGTAAAGAAATTGTGGATTGTTGTGGGTATTAACGAAAAAAATGTGGAATTATTTGGGTTATCCTGGGTTAAGAGTGAAAATGTGTAATGTTTTCCCTATGTTGTATATGAAATGTGTAATACTGAGATGGTGACGACGAAGAAGATCCAGAACAAAATGCACAGAATTTCTTCAAGAGAAAAATATGTTGATTTTAGTCAATGAATTGTACCTTTTTTTCAATGAATTTTTTTGTTGGATGTATATTAAATGCATTGGTTGTATAATAAATAAATGAATGAATATTGTGTTAGTGTTATCCTGCATTTTATTGTCTGCTCTACAAGATTCAGCCTGTGTGTGTGGTCATCACGTGACGTCACTGACATAGGGGGAAGTCGACAAGATTCAGCCTGTGTGTGTGGGGTCATCACGTGACGTCACTGACCGCCGAGTAAACACAGGTGGGGTGACGTCACACTTGTTTAGACCTGTAGTAAGAGAAAGTACCATGCCCCATAGGAGTTCATTTGAATGCTTACCCCCAGAGGGGGGAATCCAAAACTTGATCCGAGGAGATGGAGTCTTTGTATTATCGAGAAAAACTTGATCCAAGGAGTTGGAGATCATAAGAAACAGGGGGAAACGAAAAAATTGGGGTAGAAGTGGGTGGTGGAGGTGTGGGGGGAAAATCTTTGTATTATTGATATCGAGAAAAACTTGATCCGAGCTGCTCAGGAAAGGGAGCCACTCAGGAAAAGGAGCCACTCTGTAGAAGGCCTTATCAGGAGGAGCCATACTGTAGAAAACTTCACTATGTGTATATGTGTATATATATATATATATAATTGCGAATTATGCCCATGCACAACATTTTATATTTGAGAAACATTCCATTTACGAGGTCTGACTTAATATTATATAGCGGAGTTCTTCACTAGTAGCTAAAGTGAAGATTTCCGACTTTTTATTATCTGATGCCATGTGTATCACACTAGGATATTGCTCTTTATTTTTATTATAAATATTAGTATTAATGTGTGTGTGTGTGTGTGTGTGTGTGTGTAGGGTTCTAACCACGCCCGTGGTGGAATGGAAATATAAACACACATGCAATATAATGTGATCCTTTACTTACGTTTCGCCCACACAGTGGGCTTCTTCAAGTCACAAACAGATCTACCTGGGGTGGAAGGTACGTGAGTATTTATAGTCAGGTTCAGAATGCTGAGGTCAGGTGGAGAATGCTGCATCTGATGATCTACTGGGTGGAGTTATATTGTCTAAAATCTTGGGTAGCTTGGAAGGGAGATTGCATAAGTATATGAGTAGACCTTCTGCAGTGTTCCTATGTTCTTATGTGGGATAGCGATGAAGTTTCTTGGTAAGTGGTTCACCTATGTTATAGAAGCCATTGTTGTGGTTGAAGTTGTTGGATATAGAGATAAGCGATGATTCCAGGATTCTTCGGTATTGAGTGTTGTCTTCTGTGGCGATAAGTCTTGAGTTTCTGTAGTTTATTAAATGGTTGTGTGAATTACGGTGTTGTACACAGGCATTCCTTGTATCGTCAGACCTGCTTGCGTATTGGTGTTCTGAAATACGTGTTTGTAGGTCTCGATGTTTCGCCCACGTATAATTTGCTGCAGTCATAACAAGGGATTATGTATACCCCTGCAGAGGATGGAAGCTTTTCCTGTCTATTACTGGTAATGTCCTTGATGGTCGTGGTTGTAGAAGTAGATACTTGGAATGAGGTATTGGAAAAGATGTTGGAAACGTGTTTGGCAATGGAGTTGGTGGGGAGGACTATGCATCTCTTCTCGGTAGTGTCAGTGGTCAGTTGTCACGTGAGGTCAGAGACCCTGAGCTGCTTTGGGGATTAGCATGGACAGTTACAAAGCATGGCTTGCTTCTGCAGTGTTTTAAAAATTGAGGTTGGAGAGTTGAAGGAGGAGGTCTTGCTTCTCCAGGAGGAGATTAGGAGGCTGAAGGTCCACCTCAATGGGTCTGGGAGAGAGTGTGAGGTGGCTGGAGTTGTGGGGAATGAGGCTTCTAGCAGTGAGGGGCAGTCTGTCTCTCACTGTGAGGGGGCTGTAGTTGGGGAGGTAGCAACGGCTACCAGCAGTGAGGTGCAGCCCAGCACCTGCTACAAGTGGCGAGTGGTTCACAGTAATGGGAGGCGCATCAGAGTAAGGAAAGTTAAGAGTGAAGATCTGAAGGTAGGAAATCGCTTCTCTGTTCTCCAGGATGAATGTACTTCAGTCGCCAGTGAAGGTAAGGGTACTACTGCCCCTGCTAATGGAGGCAAGTGCATTCTTGTGGTTGGGGACTCTCAGGTAAGATATATTGACCGTGCTTTTTGTAATAGGAATAAGAAGATGAGAGATAGAGTGTGCTTCCCTGGAGCTGGTGTTGGGGACATTGTCAACAGGCTGGATAATATCATGTCAGGTAATGGGAACAAGCCCATTATCTGTCTCAGTGCTGGAGGAAATGATATTGGGAAGGGTAGGAGAGAAGAGCTGCTAGATAAGTACAGGTCAGCTATAGATTTCATTAAGTCTAAGGGAGGGATCCCAATCATATGTAGCATCTTGCCTAGAAGGGGAGTAGGAAATGAATGGTTGTCTAGGGCAATTGGTGTAAATTGCTGGCTAGACAGATACTGCAAGGAACTTGCAATCCCATTCATTGACAACTGGAACAACTTTTATGGCAAACATGATATGTATGCAAGGGATGGGGTACATCTCTCTGGGGCAGGGGTGGTAGCACTTGCAGACTCGATTGAGAAGGCCATTGGTGAAATGCCTATGATTTTAAACTGATGGAAGATAGAGGTATGGGTGTGTGTGGGAAACAAGCAGGTTGCAACACTAGGGTTGGAAACAGTAAATGTATAAAAGGCATTCAGCATGAAGTTATAAATAAAGACAATAGATCAGGTCAGCAAACAAAGGGGAACAGCAGAGGGCAGCAAGGGACTAGCTCCCTTAAGGTTTACTATACTAATAGCAGGAGTGTAAGAAATAAGATAGATGAGCTAAGATTAATTGCAAGTGCAGGAAACATAGATATTATTGCTATAACAGAGACCTGGCTCAATCTGAAAGATAGAGAGATGCCCTCTGAATGTCACATACAAGGCTATAAATTATTCCACACTGACAGGGTCAACAGGAAAGGTGGTGGAGTAGCGATGTATGTCAGAGACAATTTAAATTGTTGTGTTAGACAAGATATTAAATTAGAAGCGTCAGCCACTGAATCTGTTTGGTTACAGCTTCTTGAGGGCCGAGAAAAACTAATTTTGGGTGTGATTTACAGGGCCCCAAATCTTGATAGGGAGTGCAGTAAACTTCTATGGGACGAAATTCGTAAGGCATCTACATACGAAAATGTTGTGCTAATGGGAGATTTCAACTATAGACAGATTGACTGGAGCAATTTGACAGGAAATTTAGAGTCAGGTGACTTTCTTGATACGATCCAGGATTGTTTTTTAAAACAGTTTGTGACAGAGCCAACTAGGGGAAACAACCTCCTTGACTTGGTTCTTGCCAGTAGGGAAACACTAATTAATAATCTTGAGGTTAATGATGAGCTTGGGGAAAGTGATCACAAATCACTCAGTTTTAATATATCATGGAATTCCCCTAATAATGGCAATCAAGTCTCTGTCCCTGACTTCCGCTTGTCTGATTTCATAGGAATGAAAAATTACTTAGGTGGGTTGAACTGGAATGACCTGGCTAAGGGTCAGGTAGGTGGTGATGGTTGCCGATATGATGCTTTCCAGGGCATAGTTCTAGCTGCTCAGTCAAATTATGTTCCAAATAGGGAAATCAGATCAAACAAAAATGATCCTAAATGGATGAACAATAGATTAAAATATCTGATTGGTCAAAAGAGAGGCATATATAGGCAAATCAAAAGAGGAGAGGGGCAATTAAGAAATCGATATATTCAGTTAAAGAGAAATAAAAAAGGGAATTAGAAAAGCAAAAAGAGATTATGAGGTTAAAGTTGCAAGAGAATCGAAGACTAACCCAAAAGGATTCTTTCAGGTATACAGAAGTAAGATCAGGGACAAGATAGGCCCACTCAAAAGTTCCTCGGGTCAGCTCACTGACAGTGATAAGGAAATGTGTAGAATTTTTAACACATACTTCCTCTCAGTTTTTACACAGGAGGATACCAGCGATATTCCAGTAATGATAAATTATGTAGAACAGGACGATAATAAACTGTGCACGATTAGGGTCACAAGTGACATGGTCCTTAGGCAAATAGATAAATTAAAACCTAACAAATCCCCAGGCCCTGATGAACTGTATGCAAGGGTTCTAAAGGAATGTAAAGAGGAGCTTAGCACACCTTTGGCTAATCTTTTCAACATATCACTACAAACTGGCATGGTGCCAGATAAGTGGAAAATGGCAAATGTGATACCTATTTTCAAAGCAGGTGACAGGTCCTTAGCTTCGAACTATAGACCAATAAGCCTAACCTCCATAGTGGGAAAATTTATGGAATCAATAATTGCCGAGGCAGTTCGTAGCCACCTTGAAAAGCATAAATTAATCAACGAATCTCAGCATGGTTTTACAAAGGGGCGTTCCTGCCTTACGAATTTATTAACTTTTTTCACTAAGGTATTTGAGGAGGTAGATCATGGTAATGAATATGATATTGTGTATATGGACTTCAGTAAGGCTTTTGACAGGGTCCCACATCAGAGACTATTGAGGAAAATTAAAGCACATGGAATAGGAGGAGAAATTTTTTCCTGGATAGAGGCATGGTTGACAAATAGGCAGCAGAGAGTTTGCATAAATGGGGAGAAATCAGAGTGGGGAAGCGTCACGAGCGGTGTTCCACAGGGGTCAGTGTTGGGCCCCCTGCTGTTCACAATCTACATAAACGACATAGATGAGGGCATAAAGAGCGACATCGGCAAGTTTGCCGATGACACCAAAATAGGCCGTCGAATTCATTCTGACGAGGACATTCGAGCACTCCAGGAAGATTTGAATAGACTGATGCAGTGGTCGGAGAAGTGGCAGATGCAGTTTAATATAGACAAATGCAAAGTTCTAAATGTTGGACAGGACAATAACCATGCCACATATAAACTAAATAATGTAGATCTTAATATTACGGATTGCGAAAAAGATTTAGGAGTTCTGGTTAGCAGTAATCTGAAACCAAGACAACAGTGCATAAGTGTTCGCAATAAAGCTAATAGAATCCTTGGCTTCATATCAAGAAGCATAAATAATAGGAGTCCTCAGGTTGTTCTTCAACTCTATACATCCTTGGTTAGGCCTCATTTAGATTATGCTGCACAGTTTTGGTCACCGTATTACAGAATGGATATAAATTCTCTGGAAAATGTACAAAGGAGGATGACAAAGTTGATCCCATGTATCAGAAACCTTCCCTATGAGGATAGACTAAGGGCCCTGAATCTTCACTCTCTAGAAAGACGTAGAATTAGGGGGGATATGATTGAGGTGTATAAATGGAAGACAGGAATAAATAAAGGGGATGTAAATAGTGTGCTGAAAATATCTAGCCTAGACAGGACTCGCAGCAATGGTTTTAAGTTGGAAAAATTCAGATTCAGGAAGGATATAGGAAAGTACTGGTTTGGTAATAGAGTTGTGGATGAGTGGAACAAACTCCCGAGTACAGTTATAGAGGCCAGAACGTTGTGTAGCTTTAAAAATAGGTTGGATAAATACATGAGTGGATGTGGGTGGGTGCGAGTTGGACCTGATAGCTTGTGCTACCAGGTCGGTTGCCGTGTTCCTCCCTTAAGTCAATGTGACCTGACCTGACTAGGTTGGGTGCATTGGCTTAAGCCGGTAGGAGACTTGGACCTGCCTCGCATGGGCCAGTAGGCCTTCTGCAGTGTTCCTTCGTTATGTTCTTATATTTAATGCCCGTCGTCTGCAGTCTCTGATGAAGTGACGAGGATAGTGAAGTTTGGAAAATACTTGCTCAATTATAGTGCATTCTTCCTCAAGGAACTCATTGCTGCAGATTTTGAGTGCACACAGAAAAATGCCTATAATTACACCACTTTTAGTTTTGGTGTCGTGATGAGAGTAGAAGTGGAGAAGGTCGTTTTGGTTGGTGGGTTTTCGATAGACTTTAAAACGAAGTTCATGGTCAGCTTTGCAGAGAACATCATCAAGTAAAGGAAGTGCGTTGTCGACCTCTTCTTCAAGTGTGAACTGGATTGAGGGCTCGTCTTGGTTGAGCTTGTCTTGAAGAGCTAGAATGTTGAAGCGTCTGGGAGTTATGAGGAGAATGTCGTCAACATAACGGAGCCAGGTGACAGACGAAGGACTATGGTGGAGAAAAGCTCGGCTTCCAGATGTTCCATGTATAGATTCGCCAGGACGGCACTGAGTGGCGAACCCATGGGTAGTCCAAAAGTCTGCTGAAAGAGGTGATTTTCGAAAGAGAGAGACGTAAAGCTAACACAGTTCTACAAGGTCGATGAAATCGCTGGCTGGAATAGGAAGATCAAGTGAATCGTCAATTTTCCTGCGCAAGAGATCGATGGCTTGTGTAGTAGGTACTTTGGTGAATAGTGAAGTTACGTCAAGGCTGGAAAGTTTCTTGTTCCTGATGTTGATGTTGCGAATGCGATTGAGAAGATCACCCGAGTGTGTGAGATGTGCTGGACTGATGGTGCCCGGTATTTTATACCAATTATTTCCACCCCGCCCGTGGTATGGTTTCTTTGCAATCGTGTCCTTACGATTTCGTGAGTCATGTTGACGGCTTTGAGGGGACTGAGCTAGAGTTCGTCACGGCCACGCTAGCTGGAGATTCGTCTGTAAAAACTTGCATTTGTGGTCACAGTGGTGCCTATACTAACCTTCCTATGGTGTATAAATATACCTAGTTGGATCAATGTTATTGTGGCTAGCTGGTCCAGTGGCTAACGCGACGGCCTGGAGTTTTGAGACTTTGACCGCGGGTTCCATACATGCCCCTGGTATGGTGTGGTTTATATATACATATGCATACACATGCACATGCACCACGCACACACACACACACACACACACACGCACGCACACACACACACACACACACACACACACACACACACACACACACACACACACACGCGCACACACACACGCGCGCACACACACACGCGCACACACACACACACACACACACAGACACACACACACACACACACACACACACACACACACACACACACACACACACACACAGGAGGGAGTGGAGCTAGTAGCGACCAGCCAAGAAGTGGGGACAGGAGCTGTGAATGAACCTCTGCAACCAGAAACAGGTGAGTACACATACCTTTATGTGGTTGCAGGGGTCTAGTCACAGTTCGCGGCCCCGCCTCTTCGTCAGTTAATAGGTAACTCTCCCTACTCTGAGAGCCATAGCGTACCTCTTAATTAAAGCTATGTATGGATCTTGTCTCCACTACTGCACTCTCCAGATTGTTCCACTTCTTGATAACTCTAAGGCTAAAGAAATACTTTGTAACATCCCTATGACAGTTTTCAACAAGTTGTGTTCTTGACCCTGTGTCCCATCTCTGAAACATTCTGGTCCCGTCCACCTTGTCAATTCCTCGCAGTATTTTATACGTCACTATCATGTCCTCTCCTATCCCTCTCATCCTCTAATGTCATCAGATCGAGTTACCTCAACCTCTCCTCATAAGTCATAGCCCTCAGCTCCAAGACTGGTCTTGTTAACTTTCGCACCGTCTCCAATTTCTTGATGTTTTTAACCAGGTGTGGGTTCCATACTGGTGCTGTATACTTCAATATGGGCCTGACGTCCATGGTTTACAGTGTCGTGAATGACTCGTTGCCTAGATGTCGAAACGCTATTATAAGGTTTGCCAGGCGCCCGTATGCTGCAGCAGTTATTTGGTTGAAGTGTGCCTCTGGGGATGTGCTCGGTATAATGTACTTACCTATTTGTGGTTCCAGGGGTCGATTCACAGCTCCAGGCCTCGCTTCTTCGTTGGCGGCAACTAGGTCCTCTCTCTCCCTGCTCCATGAAATTTATCGTATTTCTTCTTAAAGCTATGTATGGGTCCTGCCTCCACTACATCACTCTCCAGATTGCTAAACTTCCTGAAAACTCTGACTGAAGAAACACTTCCTAACATCTCCGTGGCTCATCCGAGTCTTCAACTTGTTGCTGTGTCCCATCTCTGATACATGCTGTCCCTATCCACCTTGTCAATTCCTCTCAGTATTTTATGTCGTTATCGTGTCATCTCTATCCCTGTCCTCTAATGCCATCAGGTCGATTTCCTTTAACCTCTCTTCGTAGGTCATACTCCGTAGCTCCGGGACTAGTCTGTGTGTACTCGCCTAATTGTGGTTGCAGGGATCGAGTCATATCTCCTGGCCCCCACCTCTTCACTCTTCGCTACTAGGTCACACTCTCCCTGCTTTATCGTATCTCTTCTTAAAACTATGTTTGGATCCTGCCTCCACCACCTCCCTTTCCAGACTACTCCACTTCCTGACAACTCTGTGACTGAAGAAATACTTCCAAACATCTCTGACTCATCTGAGTCTTCAACTACCAATTGTGGCCCTTTGTTGGTGTGTCCTATCTCAAACATCCTGTCCCTGTCCACCTTGTCGATTCCTCTTAGTATTTTGTATGTTAACATGTCACCCCTCTCCTACAGTGCCATCAGATCCATTTCCCTTAACCTCTCCTCATAGGACATTCCCCCTTTATCGTGCAAGGGGTCCGAAAATTTGAAATTCGACCTGAACTCCCTATGGTGGATAGAGTAACTCTATACAAGGTCACTGATCCCATATAAATTGATTTCTGATGGTTAGTTTTCGAGCAATTGCTAATCTCCGAAGACCGAAAATATTTGGCTGGGCCCGACAAAGGGATTAAAAAATTTTATGTTGCAAACTTGCAATTGTTAATAAAACACACCAAAACAATTTTTTAAATTTAATATACAAACAGACAATATAAAAAACATAAATGGAACTTGAATCAAAACATTTTTTAATTGTTACAAAAATATAAAAAGGAAGCAAATCTCAACAATGACAAATTGCAAAGGGATGCAACTTTCAATCCCTATATTCCTGAGATTCATTTGGATGACCAATTATTCTATATTGCTAATTGATGGTATGGTAGTCGCTGAAGCAATTTCTATCACTCTTTATCCAGATTTACTTTGCATACAGAACACTGGAATGAGGATGTGACCAATTTCTTCGAGTGGCTGCAATAGTTGCAATCGTAATACCTTACTTTTTCTTCACTAATTTCTGTTTTTTGGCTGGCCTTTCTTCCTCCTCATCATCACTTGACACCTGTGCATCCGGTGGCAAGTATTCATCACCACTATCCAGCAATTCTGGTTCATCTACCTCTGCTTCTGAGTCACTCTCTTCAGAAACGCAGACATACCTCGACCTGCTGGTGGACTGCTCCCCATAAAACAACTTCTCATTGATCTGGAAGGACAATAGAAACCTCCTGTATAGATCCAGACCACTACAGAGTTCATATATGCAATTGAAATTTTTTTATAAATATTTATTTGACTAAAATTGGACATTCCCGGAAACTCGGGCAAGACCGAAATAATTCGGTATAAAATGCTTGCACTTTTTTCAACTGCATGCTACACTCATATTATGCTTCACACGGACTTTAGGTATATATCAAAATATGCCTAAACTATTCATGTAAGCACTAAACTCAACAATCAGTACTTACCGACATTGTAGAATGTATAATCCAAGAGTAGATTAGTAAGGGTGGAGGGAAAAATGCGTGTGTGGGCGGAGCCAAGCCACCAGTGTTTATATTTTGATCTCTCAACCAATGGGAAGGCGGCAGAAGCGAACTGTACTTAGCTGAAGAGACTCAGGGAAGGCTTGTGATTGGTTGGAACTAAAGAACGGGAAGCTGGCCGCGCGGGGCACGGAGTATGACACGCCCCCAAAACACGTAATTAATACCGACTTTTTTCGGCCGCGCTCGACAAAGGGAGCCTCGTTGCAAACCTTCGCAATTTCTCTAATTTCCTGACTTGCTTGGCCAGGTGTGGGTTCCAAACTGATACTGCATACTCCAATATGGGCCTGATGTACACGGTGTACGTTCTGAGCGACTCCTTACCGAGATGTCGGAATGGTATTCTTAGTTTTGCTAGTCGCCCGTATGCCGCAGCAGTTATTTGGTTGATGTGAACCTCAGGAGGTAAGTTCGGAATTATGCAATCTACCCACTACTCTCTCTCGTCTTACTGCTGTCATCTTTTCAGAGAACTCCAATAAGCTTGTGACACAGGATTTCCCGTCCCTCTCTAGATACTCCACCACTCTTCTCCTGATAATCTTCTCGATGACTTTGCATACTATGCATGTCAGTGACACTGGTCTGTAGTTTAAAGCTGCGAGTCTCTTTAAAA
>NW_027196036.1:65000-92500 GCF_038502225.1 Cherax quadricarinatus | reverse complement strand
ATATATATATATATATATATATATATATATATATATATATATATATATATATACATATATATATATATATATATATATATATATATATATATATATATATATATATATATATATATATATATATATATATATATATATATATATATATATATATATATATATATATATATATATATATATATATATATATATATATATATATATATATATATATATATATATATATATATATATATATATATATATATATATATATATATATATATATATATATATATATATATATATATATATATATATATATATATATATATATATATATATATATATATATATATATATATATATATATATATATATATATATATATATATATATATATATATATATATATATATATATATATATATATATATATATATATATATATATATATATATATATATATATATATATATATATATATATATATATATATATATATATATATATATATATATATATATATATATATATATATATATATATATATATATATATATATATATATATATATATATATATATATATATATATATATATATATATATATATATATATATATATATATATATATATATATATATATATATATATATATATATATATATATATATATATATATATATATATATATATATATATATATATATATATATATATATATATATATATATATATATATATATATATATATATATATATATATATATATATATATATATATATATATATATATATATATATATATATATATATATATATATATATATATATATATATATATATATATATATATATATATATATATATATATATATATATATATATATATATATATATATATATATATATATATATATATATATATATATATATATATATATATATATATATATATATATATATATATATATATATATATATATATATATATATATATATATATATATATATATATATATATATATATATATATATATATATATATATATATATATATATATATATATATATATATATATATATATATATATATATATATATATATATATATATATATATATATATATATATATATATATATATATATATATATATATATATATATATATATATATATATATATATATATATATATATATATATATATATATATATATATATATATATATATATATATATATATATATATATATATATATATATATATATATATATATATATATATATATATATATATATATATATATATATATATATATATATATATATATATATATATATATATATATATATATATATATATATATATATATATATATATATATATATATATATATATATATATATATATATATATATATATATATATATATATATATATATATATATATATATATATATATATATATATATATATATATATATATATATATATATATATATATATATATATATATATATATATATATATATATATATATATATATATATATATATATATATATATATATATATATATATATATATATATATATATATATATATATATATATATATATATATATATATATATATATATATATATATATATATATATATATATATATATATATATATATATATATATATATATATATATATATATATATATATATATATATATATATATATATATATATATATATATATATATATATATATATATATATATATATATATATATATATATATATATATATATATATATATATATATATATATATATATATATATATATATATATATATATATATATATATATATATATATATATATATATATATATATATATATATATATATATATATATATATATATATATATATATATATATATATATATATATATATATATATATATATATATATATATATATATATATATATATATATATATATATATATATATATATATATATATATATATATATATATATATATATATATATATATATATATATATATATATATATATATATATATATATATATATATATATATATATATATATATATATATATATATATATATATATATATATATATATATATATATATATATATATATATATATATATATATATATATATATATATATATATATATATATAT
This sequence comes from Cherax quadricarinatus, assembly GCF_038502225.1. Classification (NCBI taxonomy): domain Eukaryota; kingdom Metazoa; phylum Arthropoda; class Malacostraca; order Decapoda; family Parastacidae; genus Cherax; species Cherax quadricarinatus. Next base: position 90,306 of record NW_027196036.1, on the reverse strand, counting down.
ATATATATATATATATATATATATATATATATATATATATATATATATATATATATATATATATATATATATATATATATATATATATATATATATATATATATATATATATATATATATATATATATATATATATATATATATATATATATATATATATATATATATATATATATATATATATATATATATATATATATATATATATATATATATATATATATATATATATATATATATATATATATATATATATATATATATATATATATATATATATATATATATATATATATATATATATATATATATATATATATATATATATATATATATATATATATATATATATATATATATATATATATATATATATATATATATATATATATATATATATATATATATATATATATATATATATATATATATATATATATATATATATATATATATATATATATATATATATATATATATATATATATATATATATATATATATATATATATATATATATATATATATATATATATATATATATATATATATATATATATATATATATATATATATATATATATATATATATATATATATATATATATATATATATATATATATATATATATATATATATATATATATATATATATATATATATATATATATATATATATATATATATATATATATATATATATATATATATATATATATATATATATATATATATATATATATATATATATATATATATATATATATATATATATATATATATATATATATATATATATATATATATATATATATATATATATATATATATATATATATATATATATATATATATATATATATATATATATATATATATATATATATATATATATATATATATATATATATATATATATATATATATATATATATATATATATATATATATATATATATATATATATATATATATATATATATATATATATATATATATATATATATATATATATATATATATATATATATATATATATATATATATATATATATATATATATATATATATATATATATATATATATATATATATATATATATATATATATATATATATATATATATATATATATATATATATATATATATATATATATATATATATATATATATATATATATATATATATATATATATATATATATATATATATATATATATATATATATATATATATATATATATATATATATATATATATATATATATATATATATATATATATATATATATATATATATATATATATATATATATATATATATATATATATATATATATATATATATATATATATATATATATATATATATATATATATATATATATATATATATATATATATATATATATATATATATATATATATATATATATATATATATATATATATATATATATATATATATATATATATATATATATATATATATATATATATATATATATATATATATATATATATATATATATATATATATATATATATATATATATATATATATATATATATATATATATATATATATATATATATATATATATATATATATATATATATATATATATATATATATATATATATATATATATATATATATATATATATATATATATATATATATATATATATATATATATATATATATATATATATATATATATATATATATATATATATATATATATATATATATATATATATATATATATATATATATATATATATATATATATATATATATATATATATATATATATATATATATATATATATATATATATATATATATATATATATATATATATATATATATATATATATATATATATATATATATATATATATATATATATATATATATATATATATATATATATATATATATATATATATATATATATATATATATATATATATATATATATATATATATATATATATATATATATATATATATATATATATATATATATATATATATATATATATATATATATATATATATATATATATATATATATATATATATATATATATATATATATATATATATATATATATATATATATATATATATATATATATATATATATATATATATATATATATATATATATATATATATATATATATATATATATATATATATATATATATATATATATATATATATATATATATATATATATATATATATATATATATATATATATATATATATATATATATATATATATATATATATATATATATATATATATATATATATATATATATATATATATATATATATATATATATATATATATATATATATATATATATATATATATATATATATATATATATATATATATATATATATATATATATATATATATATATATATATATATATATATATATATATATATATATATATATATATATATATATATATATATATATATATATATATATATATATATATATATATATATATATATATATATATATATATATATATATATATATATATATATATATATATATATATATATATATATATATATATATATATATATATATATATATATATATATATATATATATATATATATATATATATATATATATATATATATATATATATATATATATATATATATATATATATATATATATATATATATATATATATATATATATATATATATATATATATATATATATATATATATATATATATATATATATATATATATATATATATATATATATATATATATATATATATATATATATATATATATATATATATATATATATATATATATATATATATATATATATATATATATATATATATATATATATATATATATATATATATATATATATATATATATATATATATATATATATATATATATATATATATATATATATATATATATATATATATATATATATATATATATATATATATATATATATATATATATATATATATATATATATATATATATATATATATATATATATATATATATATATATATATATATATATATATATATATATATATATATATATATATATATATATATATATATATATATATATATATATATATATATATATATATATATATATATATATATATATATATATATATATATATATATATATATATATATATATATATATATATATATATATATATATATATATATATATATATATATATATATATATATATATATATATATATATATATATATATATATATATATATATATATATATATATATATATATATATATATATATATATATATATATATATATATATATATATATATATATATATATATATATATATATATATATATATATATATATATATATATATATATATATATATATATATATATATATATATATATATATATATATATATATATATATATATATATATATATATATATATATATATATATATATATATATATATATATATATATATATATATATATATATATATATATATATATATATATATATATATATATATATATATATATATATATATATATATATATATATATATATATATATATATATATATATATATATATATATATATATATATATATATATATATATATATATATATATATATATATATATATATATATATATATATATATATATATATATATATATATATATATATATATATATATATATATATATATATATATATATATATATATATATATATATATATATATATATATATATATATATATATATATATATATATATATATATATATATATATATATATATATATATATATATATATATATATATATATATATATATATATATATATATATATATATATATATATATATATATATATATATATATATATATATATATATATATATATATATATATATATATATATATATATATATATATATATATATATATATATATATATATATATATATATATATATATATATATATATATATATATATATATATATATATATATATATATATATATATATATATATATATATATATATATATATATATATATATATATATATATATATATATATATATATATATATATATATATATATATATATATATATATATATATATATATATATATATATATATATATATATATATATATATATATATATATATATATATATATATATATATATATATATATATATATATATATATATATATATATATATATATATATATATATATATATATATATATATATATATATATATATATATATATATATATATATATATATATATATATATATATATATATATATATATATATATATATATATATATATATATATATATATATATATATATATATATATATATATATATATATATATATATATATATATATATATATATATATATATATATATATATATATATATATATATATATATATATATATATATATATATATATATATATATATATATATATATATATATATATATATATATATATATATATATATATATATATATATATATATATATATATATATATATATATATATATATATATATATATATATATATATATATATATATATATATATATATATATATATATATATATATATATATATATATATATATATATATATATATATATATATATATATATATATATATATATATATATATATATATATATATATATATATATATATATATATATATATATATATATATATATATATATATATATATATATATATATATATATATATATATATATATATATATATATATATATATATATATATATATATATATATATATATATATATATATATATATATATATATATATATATATATATATATATATATATATATATATATATATATATATATATATATATATATATATATATATATATATATATATATATATATATATATATATATATATATATATATATATATATATATATATATATATATATATATATATATATATATATATATATATATATATATATATATATATATATATATATATATATATATATATATATATATATATATATATATATATATATATATATATATATATATATATATATATATATATATATATATATATATATATATATATATATATATATATATATATATATATATATATATATATATATATATATATATATATATATATATATATATATATATATATATATATATATATATATATATATATATATATATATATATATATATATATATATATATATATATATATATATATATATATATATATATATATATATATATATATATATATATATATATATATATATATATATATATATATATATATATATATATATATATATATATATATATATATATATATATATATATATATATATATATATATATATATATATATATATATATATATATATATATATATATATATATATATATATATATATATATATATATATATATATATATATATATATATATATATATATATATATATATATATATATATATATATATATATATATATATATATATATATATATATATATATATATATATATATATATATATATATATATATATATATATATATATATATATATATATATATATATATATATATATATATATATATATATATATATATATATATATATATATATATATATATATATATATATATATATATATATATATATATATATATATATATATATATATATATATATATATATATATATATATATATATATATATATATATATATATATATATATATATATATATATATATATATATATATATATATATATATATATATATATATATATATATATATATATATATATATATATATATATATATATATATATATATATATATATATATATATATATATATATATATATATATATATATATATATATATATATATATATATATATATATATATATATATATATATATATATATATATATATATATATATATATATATATATATATATATATATATATATATATATATATATATATATATATATATATATATATATATATATATATATATATATATATATATATATATATATATATATATATATATATATATATATATATATATATATATATATATATATATATATATATATATATATATATATATATATATATATATATATATATATATATATACATATATATATATATATATATATATATATATATATATATATATATATATATATATATATATATATATATATATATATATATATATATATATATATATATATATATATATATATATATATATATATATATATATATATATATATATATATATATATATATATATATATATATATATATATATATATATATATATATATATATATATATATATATATATATATATATATATATATATATATATATCTGCCGATAATGTCGTGAGATGGAGGATGGGAACCACAAATACTGTCAGATGTTAAAAGCGATAAGCCGTGAGAGGTGGACATAGGACTGAGAGGTCAGCTTGGCATTAAAAAAAAAACACTTGCATCATTACAGGAGCAGTAGAGATGTGAAGACAATGTAATCAGTCCGTCACCATTGAAGACGTAGGTTTGAGGTTGTCAGTCCCTGAACCTGGAGGAGAGTTCTGTTCCATAGTCTGAAACAATGAGAAGATCAAGCTGTTGTTGTTAAAGATTCGCCGGTATTCTCCCGGCCCGGGCCCTTCCAAGTGGTGGCCCGGCACTGGCTCCCTGTCTAGGGAGTGTCTGAGACCAAGCCACAGTGTGGAGACTTATATACTGTCGGAAGGAGAGGTGTAGAGTGATTACATCATTCTTCTACTGCTCTACACCTCTCCTTTCGAAAGTATGTAAGTCTCCTCACTGTCGCTTGATCTTCACATTGTTTCAGACTATAGAACAGAACTTTTCTCCAGGTTGAGGGACTGACAACCTCAAATCTAAGTCTTCAAGGGTGATGGGCTGATTACATCGTCTTTACATCTGCTCCTGCCTACCTTCTGTACTCGACTAAAGAAGCCTACTGTGTAGGCGAAACGTTTTGGAATAAAGTTGCCTAACTGTTACCTATGTGTCTTACCTACCAAGCCCAAAATGTTTCATCCATTTCATAAAATGAATAAGCCACTAGTGATTGACGCCTTTTACTATTTATCAGTTTTATTCAGGAGAAAACACGAAACCAGTACAGGTTATATAGTACTTGTCGAACGGGAGGTATTCGGATGCGATCCAAGACCCTCTTACGAGCATCATTCAGAATGTTAAATAGTTTACAGTCCTTAAGGAATCATCACACTTAATATTTTGAAGCTGACGAGGCATTCTATAGGTAATGAATATCAGTCACTACTCAAAACTAGTAAACTGGGAGTTATGGAGTTCAATAACAATGCGGCCTCTACTTCCTGGAAAACATACCAGGGCTAAAAATTTTAAACCAATCAGAGGAAGCATTCTCCTGTTTCCGCATGTATTACAGTGATTCAAACCTTTCAAAAAATTATTAGCGCTTTGAAAAATTGGACCCAACACAAACTAAACGTAATGTGAACTCTCATTACATTAAGATGCCTTGGTATTACGAACACAGGTAGCAATTCAAGGTCTGTTGCACCTGGCCATAGCGGAAGTCAGCAATATTGCCAACAACCGGGCAAGACAAGGGAAATGGAAATACACCAAGGGTAGATTTTTCTTTATCAGTATATACATTCACCACTATGTACAATATTTGCATAGTTATTAAGTTAGTATAATGAAAGAACCACTCAGAGCAGGAGTGGATTCGACCAGAGTGAACTTTGAGTGGCTCTTTGTCCGGTCTTTTATACTTAGTTGTATAAATGTTGTACATAGTGAAGGAATATACAAGTAAACAAAATCTACCCCTTCTTTGTTTGCATTGTCCTTGTCTTGCCAGGTTGTTATATTGCTGACCTGGATTACATCCAGGTGCAACAGGTCTTGCATTGTGTGTGTGGAAAAAGACACTTATGTACAGTTCAGAACATTTATTAAAGGAAACGTTTCGCCACGAGTGGCTTCTTCAGTCCTAATACAGAGAAAACTAAGAAAACATTATATATATATATATATATATATATATATATATATATATATATATATATATATATATATATATATATATATATATATATATTAGTGGCAGGAGTCAGGCGAGGTGACGCGTGGGTAGAGGTGGTAGTAGGTAGGTCTTGCATTGTTAGTTGTGCATGTAATATGGGTTACCCGTTATGAAGCCATTGTAGTCCCTGTATTGCATTGTGCTGCTTCCTTACAGTGCTGGTTTGCTTACGATACTATTTCTTACAGCGGGTTTACGTTGAGCCTATTGCTACAATATGGTATTCATTGCAGTTGATAAATCAGACACATGTGCAACATTTGGGTATCTTTAATGAGGAAACGTTTCGCCAGTGGTTTCCTCAGTCCATACAAAGGAGTAGTTTGAGGTAATCAGTCCCTCAGCTTTGAGTCGATGTGATCAGTCCATCAATCTTGAAAAGAATACAGCATATGTGGGAAGAAGTGGCTTATATACTGTAGGCAGGAGAGGTGCAGCAGTCGTAGGTGGTAACACATTCGACGAATGTGTAAGCAGGTCATGCCCATGCAAGTTGAAGAATTCCCTGTATTAAGATCCCAAGGATCTTATCAGGAATGTAGATGATGAAGCCACTGTGTGGTGAAACGTTTCCCCATTAAAGGTACCCAAATGCTGCACATGTGTCTAATTAATCAACTTGTCGGTTCTCTGACTCATCCATCTACACTTATTGTAGTGCTGGCTGCTATGTCTACTGTGTTAGGTGGTTGGTGACACTGTATACTTTGCACAACTTACCCCAGACTATCTATATAACGCTGTTGGGGTATCGCTCGTTCAATTGGCATTGGGTATCAACGTACTTTAATTAAACTGCTGCACAAATTCGCGCGTTAATATCTAATAAATTAAAGTCCGAATCGTTCAGAATGGCGTTTCAGATACTTCGGGACTTGTTTTAGTTTCCGCTCCCAGCTGTGATGTCTTGCTTGTAATGGTACTGATCGTACCCTGAACGTCTGCCTGACCCACCCCCCACTTTCCCCAGTCGCAGAAGCGAAAGGTGGACCTGGTCTATTCAGGGTTAATTTGCTTTGTTGGCTCTTGAATTGGCCAAAATTACACTTGAGCAAACTAGGGAACAGTGTGCTTTAGCAAAGGAAGACTATGATAGAGGAAAGGAAAGGAGACAATACTCTAGTACTTGTGATGCTACTGTTAATATTCACAAGTGTGTGTGTCTTTGGTCCCTCTTTTCTAAGTCATTGAATGAACATTTTTTCGAGTCCTTCGGAAACAAGGCTCAAACACTGCAAATGGCCACTTGAACATTGGGCAGCACAGGTTCATACGGCGTTGTTTGGTAAAGCACTGCAATTACTTCTCTAATTATAGCGTTGTGAAGGCTACTATGCAGGGTGCATTTCAGTGAATACCTTCCAAATATCGAAGAGGTGTCAACCAGGACAGTCAAAGACCTTTACCAAGTTATACTAGGCAGCGAGTTCGTGCAACTTATTCTTGCCGTCAGTGTTATTGAGAAGGACCTGGGAGTGATAATGTCAGAGGATCTCGCCTTCAAAGACCACAACAATGTATCTACCTCATCTGCTAGTAAAATGAAAGGATGGATAATGAGAACTTTCAAAACTAGGGACGCCAAGACCATGATGATTTTCTTCAAATCGCTTGTTCTCTTTAGGCTGGAATACTGCTGTACACTAACTGCCTCCTTCAAGGCAGGCGAAATTGCTGACCTGGAAAATATACAGAGAACTTTCACGGCACACGTAAGTACGAAAAAGCACCTATATTACTGGGAACGGTTGAAGTTCTTTGATCTGTATTCCCTGGAAGGCAGGCGAGAAAGATACACTATAATATACGCTTGGAAAATCCTAGAGGGATTAGTACCAAACCTACACATGAAAATCACACTCTACGGAAGCAAAAGATTCGGCAGGAAATGCGTCATTCCCCCAATAGAAAGCAGGGGTGCCTCGAGTACACTAAGAGAGAACACAATAAGTGTCAGGGGCCAAAGACTGTTCAACTGCCTCCCAGCATGCATAAGGGGGATTACCAATAGACCCCTGTGTCTTCAAGGAGGAGCTGGACAAACACCTAAAGTCAATACCTGATCAGCCGAGCTGTGATTCGTACGTCGGTTTACGTGCGGCCAGCAGTAACAGCCTGGTTAATCAGACCCTGATCCCCCACCAGGGCTGGTCTCAGACTGGGCCGCGGGGACGTTGACCCCTGAAACCCTCTCCATGTAAACTCCAGGAGTCTGTTGGTCAGGAGGTGAGGGCTTACGTAGATCAAACGTTCGTAACTGCCATGAAAGCGACCGACATCTTTGAAGCTAATGATGTCCTAAGTGAAAGATCCACTAATGTTTCTTCCCACCAGCATTGGGTGGACAGAGGCTATCGAGAAAAGACTTATTGGTGGTCCGAGGACGGAAGATGGGAGCGAGTCACGACGCCAACTTCAAAACCAGAAAGGTGCACGAGACGATTCACGAGCCTGTATACTGTTGCTGCTACTGTAAGCCAGCCCATATTATCAACTGCCTCAAACTCCAAACACGATTTTCTACAGGTGGTAGCTTGGGTTCTCAAAAACCCATCCGAAACTCTTTCCTACTAATTATTATTACAATAATAAAAAGAAGCGCTAAACCTACAAGGGTCATACAAGAGCAGGGACACTGATGACAAGAAGACGGCCAAAAACCTATACTTGGTTTAATAGAATGCAATTTATGTAGCAGATCAGACCAACGCTGTTGCCAACGGTTCTGAGTGAAGGTGGGTATAAATCACAGCAAAATAGTCTGTGAATGGAACACCTCGATATGAAATTGGGAGGTCATGTACTGCTGACCGCACAGCAGTGTGCCTGTTCATTGCCTTGTACGTCAACATGACTGGGGACCCAGCAAAAAACCTATTTTTGTGCTTGGATACGAAGAACCAGGGGGTGAGGTGAATCAAATTTTCGTATAGCCTACAAAGCACTAAGGAAGTCTGAAACTATCACAAATGGCGTCACAGGCATTGATGCAATACACATACGTGTTACGAGAATTGCGTATAATTCAACTGTAAAAATGCTAGCTGAGGCTAATAAAGGCCCTCGTACGATGCTGTCTGAAAACACTGCTGCAAATCCGACACCGTCAGAAGACTTGGAACCATCGGTGTACACTGCGATGGCATGAGAATGAGATTGGAAGTGATTAAGAAAAAAAGAGCGAGAAGCAACCACAGGTATTTGGGCTTTCACGCATGGCAGTGGGGAAGAACAAAGATGAACCGTCGGAACTTCCCAAGGGGTAAGAGAAAAGTTAGATGCTACATGAACATAGAAAGGTGGCAACAGAAGAGAAAACAAGAGCGAATGTAGACGAAGGAGGGAGTAAACAAGGGCAGCGAACAAACAGGGAACCTCTACTAACATTCGTTGGTAATAAATACCGACAAGTTGGTTTAGAAAGACACGTAAGCAAACACTGACATATTTATTAGAGAACGTTTCGGTCCTGGGACCTTGATCACTTCTAACATACAGAGGTAGAAAGACATTATATATATATAGGCGGAGAGTGAGGTGTAAGTGATGCATGGTGACCTGAAGAATGTCATGTTGGGATGAGGACGGGTAGACGATGATCTCATGCCCATCATGATCTCATGCCCATCATGATCTCAGTCTGCCCGTCCTCACCCCAACATGGCATTCTTCAGGTCACCATGCGTCACTCACACCTCACTCTCCGCCTATATATAATGTCTTTCTACCTCTGTATGTTAGAAGTGATCAAGGTCCCAGGACCGAAACGTTCTCTAATAAATATGTCTGTTTGCTTACGTGTCTTTCTAAACCGTCTAACATCCGTTACCATCTTATATATGGAAGGATTACGGAGGTCATGAGAGCGAACAAAATAGCGGAGGCAATGAGCGTCACGGCGATCGGTCAAGGATGGAATATTCGCCTCTGCATAGAGGCTCTCAACAGGTGAAGAGCGAAAAACATCCAGGCATAAACGTAATCCCTGGTGATGGATGGGATCAAGGCTAGAAAGAGTTGGAGGAGAGGCCGCTGAATATATCTGGTCGCTATAATATAGTTTCCATAAAATTAAGGCAGAATGCAGTCCAAGGAGAATTCTACGATCAGCCCCCCCCCCCATGAAAGAAGTGCAAAAATTTTAAGGAGGTTCAGCCGGTTATGACAAGTTGCCTTCAAGGACTAATGCGAGGTTTCCAGGATAATCAACGGTCAAACAGAAGGCCGAGAAACCTAATAGTATCACGTTCTGGGATACGTGAACCATACAGGTACAATGGATTATCAGGGACGATAGAGCGTCTAGTAAAAGTAACTTGGCGTGTTTTAGTGCTAGAAAATTTAAACCCATGAGCAGTGGCCCAATTGGAAACACGGTTGACCGCATGCTGGAAAGAAACTGCAATGAGGCGACAGTCAGCGCCTACACAAACTATAGCAAAGTCAAAACAGAGTGATGGCCAAATATTAGATGGAAGAATAGATGCCAGATCATTTATAGCAAGGAGAAAAAAAGTGGTGGTATGCATCTAAATGGAGTAAGGGGTCAATAGTAGAACGGCCCTTGCGAAAGCCATATTGACTACTGGAGAGACTATTGTCTCTCTTAATACCACATCAAACGTCTATACACCAGATGTTCCAACACCTTGCAAACCGCACTGGTAAGAGCAATGGGACGATAGTGGGAGGCATCAAGTCCCGAAGTACCTGGTTTACGAAAAGGTAGTACAATGGCAGAATTCCACAGCTGAGGCAGAACTCCTCGCGACCAAATAAGATTAAAGAGACCAAACCATACCCCGGCCGGGATTGAACCCGCGGTCATAGAGTCTCAAAACTCCAGCCCGTCGCGTTAGCCACGATTTCGTGAGTCATTAAAGAGACGTAAGAGGACCGCAAGGGCTGACAGACGTGAATGCTGTAGCATACAGATATGAATGCCGTCCAGCCTAGCTGCCGATGATCAGCAAGCAGTGTGTGTTAACTAATTCTAGAAGCGTAAAAGGCACATTGTAAGACACTTCTCCACTAGAAGAAAAGTCTAATGGCTCAAGCTCTCTGGCAGATTTGGAGGAAAGGAACGAGGGGCAGAGATGAAGCCACTGGGAGATACGGACAAGATGACCAAGTTCGGTGGCAACGTCAAGAGGGTTAGCTATAGCGACACTGGCAACCCGAAAGACGGGAGCCGGGTCGGGAGTGTATTTGCCACTCACTTTTCGTACTTTTTTCCAGGCTGCACTCATAGAGGATGCTGATGTGACGGTAGTAACAATTCCGCCAACAAGTGCGTTTAGCTTCACAGATGACACAGCGAGCGGCTGTTCTCGTCTGTTTAAAATCAAGGAGGCACTCTGTGGTCCCCTTGTACTGATATCTACTCCACGCAGTGTGCTTCAAACATACCGTACAAGCACAGGAGGAAACCACCAAGGCACACACCTATAAGTATGCCTGCCCGAGGTTTGGGGCATAGAATGTGAAGCTGCAGTTTAAACTGAATGTTACGATGTATCGTAATATTTCTTTGCTTTTATCATCCAGATAATACTACCTCGCTAGCTGCTTCGGTAATAGCTAAACCGAAGCCGCTGGATCGTCATAGTATTATCAGTCATCCTTCATCATTTGTGTATATATGTACGGTTAAGTATAACAAGCTCGACTTTGTCCAAGAGTTGGGTTGTTTATGACGTCATGATTTGGCGCCTACTGTTTACCTGCCATTCACGAGGATTGTTCCCGGCAGTCTCTCTAGGGCAAGCTCTGAGAACAGTCCTACTTAGCTGTGGCTCTTCCTTGTCTACCCTCTGAATGGGGAAACAGACTCACTCACGTATTCGAGGATTATTTTACAGTGTTTGCATACATCTCCTTAATGCAAGGGCGAACTTGGGAAATTGGTGTTTTCTCGGTTATTGGAAAAGTGGTACCTCTATCTGAGCTGTAAGGAAGTATATATAGTAATTTAAATAGTATGTACAAAGATTATTAACTTGGTATATTTAAGCATTGAAATTGCTTAGTATTTAATGGGCCCAAATCATAAGAATTTGAATATACCTTTTATAGTATATTCTGAATGAAGATAAATATGTTCATTAAAGTTAACATAGTATAGACGGCTTTGTCTTGATTTACCCCTTTTGATTAAGATTGATATAAACGAAACATCAAGGAATTTGTTTCAATAACTATTACGATAAAAGGAGACCCCCCCCCCCTTTTTTTCTCCTTGAGAAGAAAACGAAACTCGGGGTAATCCTAAACCTTTTTAAAAAAGATCTCCTATTCGTAATAGATGGAGGCCTGTGTCCGGGAGATCTAGTTTGGCCCATTATTGAACTATCATAAAATATGGAAGAGTTAAAATCCTTATTCGATAACATTACTTCTCAGAGACTGGCCACATTGAAACTACAAACATGTTGGCAAATCGCTAGTTTTTTAGGGGTACCATACGAGACACACTATACTGCAAACACTGTGCGCTCCATTATACGAAACTTATTGTTCCCAATGATCAGGTCAAATCTGTACACAAAATGGAAGAAACTGATAGCCTGATTTCCCAGTTTAGTAGTACACCTCAGAAAGGAAGGGAATCCGATACAGCACGACATCCGGAGGAGATACCAAGAGTTAGTCGGGAAGAGATCGAGGTGGCACTTATAGCCGACCCTATATCTCCAGCCCTTACTATGTTCTCCAGACTGACTGAATCCGACCAACCCGGACCTACGAACAGCAATCCGCGACCGACAAAATCCTTCCTTGAAACACTATCCTCAGAGCTATGCGAATGGATAGAGCGCATTCTTCACCTTCAAGCTAACCAGCTTGAGCTGCAACAAAAGTTGAATCAGGAGGACTTAGAGTATTCGTTATGAGAGACGGCTATTACGAGAAAAATTAGGCAGTCCAGGTAAAGGTATTCCCGACCATTTTGACCTACACCGCGCTGCTCATTTGGTTCCCAAGTTCAGCGCTACTAGTCCCGACTCTTTCTTCGAAGCATTCGAAAACCAAGCACACATGATGCATTGGCCCAAGGAACACTGGGCCGCCTTGTTACATACAGTCCTTACGGGAAAAGCTCAAAACTGTACGGCTAGGTTACCTTCTGATCAATATTCCAATTATGACATCGTGAAAAAAAATCGTGTTAGACTCTTATGAATTGTTGCCGGCTACTTATCAGAAAATTTTCCGGAGTTTAACACGACAACCCCATCAATCCTGGCTTGAGTTTGCGAGGGAGAAGCAAACGGCATTCCACAGGTGGAAGAGGGCCGTTCAGTGTACTACGGTGGAGGATCTGACTCAAATGATCTTACATGAAGACTTCTTCAACCATGTACCGGAGAGGCTACACTCTTACCTAATCGGACATTCTAGTTCTACGGTGACCGAAACAGCCTCTCTAGCCGATCGTTATGATGTAACGTTACGTTTGACAGATTCCAAGATTCTGAGTAAGTCGACGCCTCCCCAACGAAAACCAGATGATCGAAGGAAGAATACTCTGACCTTCGCCTTGGTGAGAAAGTCTCAATCCTTCATGGGGGAAAAATTACCAAGTCAGGGCAGGGATGAAACTCCAAAAGCTATTAGTAGATGGAACCAAGATCCATATTGTCAACATTATAAGAAGACAGGGCATCTGCAGAACCAGTGTTTTAAGAGGAATAAAGATCAGAAGGACTACGGAAGAACATATCCCACTCAAATGATTACTCACTCGACTGGTGATAGCCAAAAATCTAGCGAGGTGAGGTTGACTTCTTCCGAGAATCACCCGCGCCGATGACTAGATATCGGAACTCCGGCGAATCTCATGAAGAAGGCAATGGCTCCTTATTATTCAAAAGGACAAGTTGGGTTAGATCAGAAAAGGTTAGTGGACATTAACACATTTCGGGACACTGGTTCTTACATCACGTTACTGAGAAAGGGAGTGTTACCTTCAAGTGAGAATGATGTTCCCCAGTTGGAAGTTCTATTAGAAGCTTATGGAGGCGCTCTAATCAAAGCTCCTTTGTGTAGTCTTTTTGAAAACTTATTATAACGGATGGATCACAGTGGGATTATCCCCGGGACACTTTCCCATTGACGATGTAGATTTATTAATAGGAAATGATACATTTCATAAAGGGATATGTCCCGAACCCATAGTGTTCCTTAACACTTCAGACTATAATTATGCTCTATTAGTTTCCAAGCAAGGACCGTCCTTATTCCCTCTTTAATGTGATAACACGGGCGATGTCTCGTTTAGAAAGGGTTACCCCTTCACCTCATAGAAATGATAAGGGGATAGGATTATTATTTAGTGATAGGAATCGACCTGACACCTCCAAGTCGTATCCTATCACAAAAGTACCTAATATAAATTCTCCTCAGGCCAGAAACTGGGGAAAAGAGGACTTGATCCAGGCACAAATGGATGATCCTGAGTTAGAAACTTGTAGAAGAACGGCGGTACCCGAGGAACTGATTAAGGTAAAAGAAAACTGTTATTTTGTTGACAGTTCAGGTATCCTGAAAAAGAAAGTGGTCATCAAGAAATTGAATTTACACAGAGATCTAATTGTTACCTAAAGCATTCCGTGACCTATTTCTTGAATTTGCTCATGGGAGTACCCAAGGTGGGCACCTAGGCATTAAAAAGACTTTAGGAAAAATCAAGAAGTACTTTTTTTGGCCAAAAATGTATGACACCATAGCAAAGTATGTAGAAGTGTCACATGTATGTCAAGTGGCCGGTAAAACCGCCCATGTCCCCAGGCCCGTTCCTTTAATCCCGATTCCTGTGTCTGGGGAACCATTTTCCCGCCTCATAATAGACTGTGTGGGCCCTTTGCCCAAAACTAGACAAGGAAACCAATATCTTTTCACAATAATGGATACAGTCACCCTGTATCCCGAGGCTATCCCTCTGCGAAAAATCACAACCCGAGTGTTGGTTCGATCCCTAGTAAAGTTCTTTGCCCAGGTGGGCATTCCCCGAGAGATCCAGTCGGACCAGGGTAGCAATTTCACATCTAAAATATTTAAAGAAGCCTTGTCTGGTCTAGGAGTGAACTCAGTGTACTCCACGAGTTATCGCCCACAGTCTCAAGGGGCGCTGGAAAGGTCACCAGACCTTGAAATCAATGTTACATGCCTGCTGTGAACAGACCACAAAAGATTGGGATGAAGGTATACCCTTATTATTTGCCATTAGGGAAAGCGAGCAGGAGAGTACCGGTTTTTCTTCTTTCGAAATTATCTATGGACACGAGGTTCGTGGCCCGATGGCAGTACTACGAGATACCTGGACAGGACAAACTGAGCCTGCATTAAAAGCATCCATAGTGGCGATGTGAGAGCGGTTAGCCCTCTCTAGGGAATTTGCCATTAAAAATCTAGGACAGGCTCAAGTCAAAATGAAACATTTATATGATCAACGCTTAAAGCCTCGATCATTTGAACCTAAAGACCTAGTGTTGATACAAAGATTGACTCCTGGACATTCGTTATTACCCCGTTATTTAGGTCCACATGAGGTAGTGAAGAAAGAGAACGATGTCAACTACGTAATTCGGATCCCTGGCAAAAGAAAATCACTCAAAAGATTTCATATTAACCAGCTAAAGGCATACAGAGGAAGCTTTCCGGTTATGCCAATTTCAACATCAGTTCCTGATCAGCCGGGCTGTGGCTCGTACGTTGGTTTGCGTGCAGCCAGCAGCAACAGCCTGGTTGATCAGGCGCTGATCCACCAGGAGGCCTGGTCACAGACCGGGCCGCGGGGGCGTTGACCCCCGGAACTCTCTCCAGGTAAACTCCAGGTAAACAGACGAAGCCCATATATGAAGAAGTCACCAGAGAAAAGGAGATCAGTCTCAAGAATTCGGAAACATAAGAAAATCTCGACCAATTCTTAAGACAATCTAGGGCCGGAAAAGAAAATGCAAGTTAAAGAACTAATAAGGAAATATAGTTCTTTGTTTGAGGACGTACCCAAACCGGACGGCAGTCATCGGATGTGTACGGATTACCGAAAAATAAATGCCGTCACTCGTCTTGATAGTTACCCATTACCTCACATTGACGACCTAATCGACGCCGTCTCTACAGCCAAATTTGTCAGCAAACTAGATTTATTAAGAGGATATTATCAAGTACCTCTCTCGCCAAGAGCTCGAGACATTTCAGCCTTCGTTGTGAAAGATGGGTTATTCAATTATACGGTTACACCTTTCGGATTATGCAATGCGGCTGCAACTTTCCAGCGTCTTATGAATGAGCTCACCTTTCCTTTACAAGGAGTGGCCGTATACTTAGACGACTTGGTTGTTTTTAGCGATAGTTGGCTTGATCATTTGGTTTGATTGGAAGAACTTTTAAAAGGCTTTATCAAGTCATAATTTCACCATCAATCTAGCCAAATGCGTTTTTCGTCAGGCCAAGGTACGTTATCTAGGGTTTGAAATAGGACAAGGAACAGTGGCCCCGATTCAAGCGAAAATTCAAGCCATCTCGGATTTTCCTTCTCCCTCGGACCGGAAAGGAATTCAACGTTTTTTAGGAATGACAGGATACTACAGGAGATTCTGTCCCAATTATGCCCAGGTCGCCTCCCCTCTGACAGAACTTACTAGTTCAAGAGTGAAGTTTAAGTGGACCCAAGATTGTGAAGAAGCTTCTCGAAGATTGAAGCGTCTTCTCTCCTCGGCTCCTATCCTACAAAGTCGCAACTTTGAGAAACCATTTACCTTACACATCGATGCTAGCAGTTACGCTCTAGAAGCAGTGTTACTTCAAAATTCCACCAATAATGACATTCTTCACCCTATTTGCTATTTTTCCTCTAAACTACGCCTCCATCAACTTAATTATTCTACTGTAGAGAAAGAGGCTTTAGCCCTTGTGGTGGCTTTAGAACACTTCGACATGTACCTGAGCTCTTCATCCCATAAAATTTCTGTATATTCTGACCATAACCCCCTTACATTTATTAACACCATGAAATCTAAAAATCTCAGGATATTAAGATGGGCACTTAGAATTCAACCCTATGCTTTCGAAATTTCACATATAAAAGGTCCCGATAATGTACTGGCTGACGCTCTGTCCCGCTCTTAAGATGTTTCTTTTACGTTCTTGTGTTATTAATAATGTTCTATTTTTGTCCAGATGGAGTGAGACGAAAATATCTTCACGAGGTCTTCGGGACATGCGAGCGGGGATGAAGAGTTTCTGTATGAAGTTCTGCAGTTACTTCATCTCCAGGCACTCCCGAAG
The DNA here is from genome assembly GCF_038502225.1 of Cherax quadricarinatus. Classification (NCBI taxonomy): domain Eukaryota; kingdom Metazoa; phylum Arthropoda; class Malacostraca; order Decapoda; family Parastacidae; genus Cherax; species Cherax quadricarinatus. The sequence continues at coordinate 70,675 of NW_027196036.1, read as the reverse complement.
GGCTTCTCGTGACAAGAACTTAATTACCGATCCCACTCTTGGAGGGTGGGGGTGTTACGATGTATCGTAATATTTCTTTGCATCATCCAGATAATACTACCTCGCTAGCTGCTTCGGTAATAGCTAAACCGAAGCCGCTGGATCGTCATAGTATTATCAGTCATCCTTCATCATTTGTGTATATATGTACGGTTAAGTATAACAAGCTCGACTTTGTCCACGAGTTGGGTTGTTTATGACGTCATGATTTGGCGCCTGTTTACCTGCCATTCACGAGGATTGTTCCCGGCAGTCTCTCTAGGGCAAGCTCTGAGAACAGTCCTACTTAGCTGTGGCTCTTCCTCGTCAACCCTGTGAATGGGGAAACAGACCCACTCACCTATTCGAGGATTATTTTACAGTGTTTGCATACATCTCCTTAATGCAAGGACGAACTTGGGAAATTGGTGTTTTCTCGGTTATTGGAAAAGTGGTATATTTAAGCATTGAAATTGCTTAGTATTTAATGGGCCCAAATCATAAGAATTTGAATATACCTTTTATAGTATATTCTGAATGAAGATAAATATGTTCATTAAAGTTAACATAGTATAGACGGCTTTGTCTTGATTTACCCCTTTTGATTAAGATTGATATAAACGAAACATCAAGGAATTTGTTTCAATAACTGTGTTACGATAAGAGGAGCAGCGCTGTATAGCCCTTGTGGCTATAATACGATAAGAGGAGACCCCCTCCCTTTTTTTTTCTCCTTCAGAAGAAAACGAAACCCGGGGTAATCCTAAACCTTTTTAAAAAAGATCTCATATTCGTAATACTGAATAATCACGCAATCCAATCCCAGGCAACCCCCCCCCCCTCTTCACTGATTTAAACTTACTGTTCAGAACATCCACACTTACTACTGTGCAACCTACATTTACATAACCTTAAATTCCAATATTAAACCCTGACTTGAAACACTTTCTTGATAGTTGTGACAGGACTCACAAGCATAACACCAGACACAAACATCTCTAACATTCCCCGTGTCCGGCTAAACTTATACAAAAATTCAATGTACGTAAAAGGGCCTAAAATCTGGAACACCCTTCCTGAAAACTCTAGAACTGCGGACACATTCATCACTTTCAAAACTACCGTTAGAAAACATCTTATCTCCCTGACACATCCCACCGTCAGCTAACTACATGAAAACCGCCTATTCTCTTGAATCATACACACAAAAAACAACCTAGATCTTTCTTCGATATCTGCGATTCCCCACAATTCGCACCTACACTCACCCAATTGACTATAAACATAGGTAATAGTTGTATTACACATTTCTAATACATCTTAACTAGTCATAAGTTTGCCTGTGATACTCCAATATACACAAATAACCCGCACATAAAAGAGAGAAGCTTACGACGACGTTTCGGTCCGACTTGGACCATTGACAAAGTCACACTGTGTGACTTTGTCAATGGTCCAAGTCGGACCGAAACGTCGTCGTAAGCTTCTCTCTTTTATGTGCGGGTTATTTGTGTATCGTTCCAGTCACGGTATTGTGCCTTTTTGTTATTTATACTCCAATATAGGAGCTTCAATAGAAACTCTGTATTGTACCAAAACAAAACCATTCACATTGCTAATTTTACAAACTGTAATTCAGTTACTTAGCCTTAATACCAATATGCTCCATAATCTGTACCAATGCCTAGTCATGCTAGGTGTGATAGTGGCCCTCTCTGTAATTAGTTTTATATATGTAAACCACATACTGTAATCGTTAGAGAGAATAAACTTGATTTGATTTTGAGGTCAAGAAGAGGGGTAACAGCTCAATGGAGGATGAAAAAGGATCCTCACTAAAAGCAGTTTGACGTGAGTAAAAGTTCCAATTCATTCGGTCAAATTGCCAGCGTGGGCTGCGAGGAGGTGGTGAGTACGAATGAGAAGTAAGGATGATTGGAAAATGATCGCTGTCATGCAAGTCCGGGAGGACAGACCAGATGAAGTCCAGTGCAGTTGAGGAAGAGCAAACCGAGAAATCGATGCAAGCCTGAGTACGAGGATCAAAATGGGTGGGAGTAACCGTATTTAAAACATGGAGGTGGAGAGAAGCGAGAAAAGCCTCCAACTGAATTCTTCGAGGGGTCAAAGTGAGACCCCCCCCCACCCCGGAGGAAATGATGAGCATTAAAATCGCCACGTAACAGAAAGGGTGGCAGTAAGGAAGAAACCAGAAACGCAACATCTGTGATAGATAATGCCCGAGAAGGAGAGAGAAACAAAAAGATTGTATACCACTTATTTAAGTGGAAGTGGGCTGCAGGTAATGTAGCGAAGTATGAACAAAGAGCTAATGGTATGGAATACTGGTGCATATAAGAAGTGCACTTTCATTAAAGGTTCCATCAGTAATAGGAGCCGATGAATATAATAATACATAGCCTGAGATGGGACGGATAACGGTGGAGCGTAATTCGGGTTCTTGTAAACAAAACAAACAGGGGGAAAACTGGGAGAGCAACTCCTGAAGCTCACCCCAGTTACCTCTGAGGCCTCTGATATTCCACTGCAAATAAGCCATGATTTGCGAAGAGAAGGATACAAGAAATCGGAAGCTAGAGGTATCTACAGATTAGAAGGGTTAGAAAAGTCCACGTGTGGAGGCAGCGGAAAATGAACAAGCAGTGAAGGGTTGGAACTTTGTGAAGAATGAGTTGTGAGATGGAGAAGAGTGAAGAGGAGTGACAGGTGGAGGATCGGTGTCCATCAATTGTTTAGTCTCTGCAATGTAGTCAGAGAGAGCTTCAGTTGTTTCAGATGACAAGGACGTTGTATGCGGGAGGATAATGAAGATAGAAGGAGGGTGGTGAATAAAGACCAGGGCGACAATGGAATTTACCAACGTGGGGGGGGGGGGGCGATAGGTTAGAGGTAACTTGAGAAGAAGCTTGGGAGGGGACAGGAGAGGAAGGTACTGTACGTGGGGGAGGATGGACCCCCACACTCGCAACAGAACGACTAAGAGGTAAAGATCCAGGTACTGAGACTGGAAACGAGAGATTCGCTCTTTGGGGATTTGTTGGAATTTAAAGAAGTAGAGAGGCGAAGGGAAGGAGCTGTTGTTCTAAGTCTTGTAAACACAGAAGCTTGTGTGTGAGATGAAGATTGGAAAACTGTAGGAGGATATGAGGTAGGGACCTCAGAGTCCAGGACTGCAAAAGAGTTAGATACAGAGGCGACTGTGGAAGGTGTGATTGCAGGGGAGACTACGGGGAAGTCTCCCCTGGAGGCGTTGATGAGAGACTGCCATGGCGTAAGTAAAGCCTTCTGTCTCCAAGATAACGAATTTCACGTCCGTTCAAGTAAACCTGGCAACGATGAAAAGATGGATGAGCTTCATGACAATTAAGGCAGGAGGGAGGTAGACCACAAGATATATTGGTATGGTCATCGGCACCACAGATTGGGCATTCAGTCATGAACCTGCAATATTTTGCCGGATGGCCAAACTGCTAGCAATTTCTACACTGTTGTGGTGTAGGGGTCACTTGTCGGACTTGTAAACAGTGTCCCGCAATATAAACTGAAGATGGAAGCTCACGGCATTCAAAAGTTAAGCGAGCTACATTGCAGGGGTAGTGTCTCCGTCGTCAGGCAGGCAGTACATGTGTGTCTACTTTAAGGATCGGGAGGTCTTGGAGCTCAAGCTGTTCCAGAATGTCATCACTACATGTCTAGAAATTATCTTAAATAATGTTATGTGGTAGAATGACAGTACCACTGCAAGAATTGAGAGAGATGTTTTCAGTTGTCACAGGAATGGCATCTACGGTTGTAAGGAGAGAATAATTGTGAGCTTGGCTAGCATTCTGTACTGTGACGATGCATACATTGCTTTTGAGAGCATGAAACTGAATATTACGACCAACGTGACTTAGGAGCGCCTTGCTGATACTGTGATCAGAAAGATATTCTAAAGATGACTCACAAAATCGTAATGACACGATTGCAAACCATACCACGGGCGGGGTTAGAACTCCAGACCGATGCTAACGCGTCGGTCTGGAGTTCAGAGACTCTCTGATCGCGGATTCTAACCCCGCCCGTGGTATGGTTTATATTTTGAAGATAGTTGCAGAGTGAAAAACTTCGTCCATTGTGTGCTATAATGCGTAGTATGTAAAGGAAGTGATTGTGTTGATCTCTTCTGAGAAGAATGATAGTCGAAATAATGTCATCAGAAGAAGGTCGTGGTCGTTTAGATACAAGACAGGTGGTGGTCCGCTTTGAGGCGGGCACGCGATCCAAAAATCCGAAAACCATCGCACCACATGGACAGAGGCCAGAAGCATAGTCAAAGATGCGTGAAGGTCAGAGGTATCAAAAGAGTCGGGCCTCTGTATCTGCAGTGTGGGACAAAATATCACCCGCAGAAGATATAAGGGCTGTAGAAAGGTCCAAAGAATGGTCCTGTAACAAGGCAGGGTCGTCAGAGGGTGTTGCTGCAGGAAGGGGCATAGGTGGGTGGTGGTTCATGGACTTGGAACTCCATGGTTAGGTTAGGTCACTTAAGAAAAAAGAAAAACGAAAACCGAGGGGGAAGGGGGAGCGTGAAGAGGCAGCTCCCAGGGAGAAAGGACCGCAAGTCTTCCTTTCTGTGCCCAAGAAGACAGCCTCAGCACAGATGGTAGTGAAGATGTAGCGTGGAACCCATGCCATACCCTACCCTTCAAACCAGTAAACCAGCAATCTGGGATAGCAACCTCACATCCACCGAGCCATTTCGGCGGACAAAAGATGGCTGTCGGAAACCCACCACAAAACATACCTCCTACGGCCACCACCACCTGGAATCCGACAGGCAGCCTCTAGAGATACACCTGTCACCTGAAAGACACCAGAAGCCTTCCCCCTATTTAACGGGAGAGGGCTCGGGATCTCTAGATTATCCAGATTCTCGGCAAACTACACTACCACCAAGGACCTCAATGGAAGGAGATAGACCCTGGGACCCCTTCTCAGGTCTTGGAATTACAAAGCCTATGGGAACAACCTCAAAGGCAGAAACAGGAAAGGGAAAGTGGAGGGATGGGGAGATGAGGAAAGGGAAGGGGGGATTGGAAGGTAATTAGGTTCAGTTTGAGGAAGAAGACCAAAAGGCCTAATTCCTCTTCACTGCGCCAAGGAGTCCCCCTTGTGAAGAGGCTTCCCTACTAAGTATCACCAATAACCAAAGCAAAGTAGATACTTGTATGGCTCCCCTTTTATAGCTTAAGTCAGATATCATTAAAGAATGATTCTGTAATACAGGTGACCAGGTTTAGACACAGATGCCTACTGCTGAGACTTTTCTACATTCCTTAGTTCTGTTAGAAGCTTATAGAAAGGCGGTCTTTTCAGTTCCCCTACACAGAATTTTTGTTAGGAGTAAATACTTCAGAGGTTATTTAAGTGTAGGTGTATCGGGAGTGTTTCCAGTTAAAGAACAGCTACTTTTACTTGGTAACAACACTGTTCCAGACTACGTCCGGATTCTATCGAAACTACTGAAAATTCTACCCTTTCACCAGTTATGGCTGTAACTTGGGTAATGACCAAGGGAAAATCTGGGATGGACACGTCTTGCGATGACAACTGGCCTGTGACTCGCAAATCAAATGAAAGCTCCTTGGTGAAGC
>NW_027196036.1:0-60000 GCF_038502225.1 Cherax quadricarinatus | reverse complement strand
ATATTTACTTTTTGAAACATTTCGCTGGCCAGTGGCTTCTTCAGTCCAATACTGAGAAACGGTGAAAGATAGAGCAGCGTGAGGTAATCAGTCACTCAGCCTGGAATCAATGTGTTCAGTCCACCTCATCTGTTTTACTATCTAAGCCGCATCTCCGCTACTATGCTGCACTTTTATCAAGATTGAACGACTGATTACCTCACACTTCATTTTCCACAGTTTCTCTAACTTGGACTGAAGAAATCACTGACTGGCGAAACATTGGACTAAAGTCACTGACTGGCGATAAGTTGCCATAATATTTCGAAGTGTTGAACAAGAGACGTGTTTATAAAACTGTCTGTTTTAAAACTGATCAAAAGGTCTTCTATAATTATCTAAAAAAAACCTATTTCGAAAATTGTCTTCAGAATTAACCAGATGGCAACTGCGTTATCAACTGGTATACGAACCTTCGTCTAGTAACAGATCACCAGGGTTAAAAATTTGAAGAATATTACATCTAACAGTGGGTTGGCTCAAGCATCAGTTCTTACAGGGTTTAAGGGGCCATTCAACTTGTGAAAATTAAAATTTATCTTAAAATTTAGCATTCTTTACTCAATAGTAAAATTATATACAGAATTTTGTATGATATTAAGAGGAAAAATAATTCTTTGGGCTTTTAAAAAGGAGTCAAGATTTGATTTAATATGAAACTGGCAAATTGGTGCCGAACAGCCTTAGTTTAACACAATGATGCATCAAATTAAGATAAACCGGAGCTGTAGCCTTTGAAGCCGACCAGAAGAAGCAATCTAGTTACTGTATGTTAACTTGTTTAATATGTAATTTAATTAGGTCTAAGTGAAAACCAAGCTTTCTTTTAGTAAAATTCATTTAGACAGTTTGTAGCCTATCAGTAAAGGAATTCATCAGCAGTTTTTCTAAATTCAGATTTAATGATCCAAAGTTTCTTTCAGCAGTTTCATGAAAATTTAAATTTTAAAACTTCAATTAAAAATATAAAAATTGGCTCCAACAGTCAAAACTTTTAGGTTGTCAACCTTCTTATGGAATACATCAGCATTAATATTTTTCAAGCTAATAAAAAAAAATAAAGGAAATCTTTGATTATTAAATGGGAATCAATGTCACTGTTCAATAAAGTTAGAAAATTGGGTCTTATTCAGTCCAAGAACGGGAACTTTGTTTTTTGGAAAACACACCAAGGCTGACTATTTGAAAGATATCAGAAGAGGCGTTATCTAATTATTACGTGGATTTTAGCAATTCCATGTTCTTGTAAACTAATTTAGTACATTGACAAATTTGTCTACACAGTAAACTCGGAGGATATTATCCTGTCCTTAAGATTCATTAGCCATTAAATAATGAAGGCATTCAGAAAAGTTACTCAGTTACGTTAAACTAGAAAAAAAAATCCACACTATTTTAGACAAAATTCGCAGGTTTGCACCTACAGTTAAATTACACACTTCGCCGTCGACGCGTCAGGAGCCACTTTTTTAATGTTTGAAGCCAAGAAGCAGAGAGTTTGAGAAGTTATTGTAGCTACTCCAGGAAGCATGGAAGGGCCTTTCCAGCTTAAATCATAGGGTATCTGTACGTGCCAGTTCAAGAATGTTGTTCGATATACCAGAGTTAAAAAATTGAAGCTGATAGAATGAAACCTTGTGTTAGGAGAGAAATAATAGTTGAAAGGAAAAAAAAATCTCTGGCAGCAATATTTTTTTTTATTTTTGCCGTAGATGTTAGACGGTGACTAGTTAATTAACAACGTCGCCTTTGGGGACTGCTAGCCCTATACAGGACCCGTCCGTGGTCATAACTCTGTCAGGGGGCGATCCACTGCCCTTTCATCTCATACATTCTCAACTGCATTACCAAACCTTTTTTGGCTTTTACAACAAACGGAAATTTAACACACCTATTCTCAATGTTTAATTTAGAATAGCATAGGTTTTGACAGTTGTAATTCCTCTACAGGTTATTAATGACAACCCCTACGTAATGACTTCATCAGACGTAAAAGGTTGTGTATCACGAGTCTCTAACGTCTCACCATCATGTCGTAATAAATGTGTCTGTCGAGTCGTCCTATGTGCAGCCCACTGACCCACCTGACCTGTGTCATAATATGCTGCCTTCTGCCGAAAATACTGTTCCGTGTTCGAAATACTTAAGTCACTCCCATACTTGATATCCAGGACATACGCTTTCCGATTTTGCGTGTTACAGATCAGCAGAACTGGTTTGTTCTCGTATAGACGGCTCTTACCACATGGGTATTTCGTTGACAAACCGTTACAACAGCATGTCATTATCACGTCTTACTCGTTGTCCGTAAACTCTGCAGCATGTCTAGGATAAGACCTAATGACTTTTGACCGAAGCCTACACACACACACACACACACACACACACACACACACACACACACACACACACACACACACACACACACACACACACACACACTCTACTGTGGATCCTCCCTCCTCTTTCCTTTCTTATCTTGGTGGGCCTAAGGTTATACTTCCCTTTCAAAACATCGAAGTCCTCAGCTTATTTCAACAGTTATACCACTGGTCATTCAACCAAAAAAATCCCACTACCAGAACCACTTTTGCTGCATTTAGATGCGTTATTCTTCCCGTGAATTGAGTCCAATCTTTTCCTCCTGAACATTGGTACTCCTGTCGAACGACAAATACATCCAATCCACCACTGACATCGAGAGTATAAAACACCCCAACGGAGTATCTTGAAATAACTTCAATTATTTTGTGATCATTACTAATATCAACGACTCTCAATGTATTGCGAAACACCTAGAACCACCACAGTATGTATTATACCAGAAATTAAGCGTTAATTTAGTATATAAATACTTGTGATTTCCAAGGAGCTACTGGAATTTTTCGACAGGCAGCTTTTTTTTTTCCCCGTGTTCATGAGGAGAAATACATTCCTAAATATTTACATACTGCACGAGACTTGGGTGGTTAGACTTAGGTTTCCTTGATGCAAGCCTACATATCACTGTATGTAGCTGTCCACATACCACTGCTTCCTCATAGATACTGTCTAAACTTCATGGTAACACGTTCGAGGATTTACTTCTAATCCAGATGACGCCAATTCCAGAAGTTGGCAACTGAATATCCAGACCAGCCTCAGTTAGTGATATCAATATCACATTATCAGCAAAGGCAAGTATCGAAACACGACACCAGCCAAAACATGACCCTTAGCCTTGCAATGTCACTTAAAGCTCCCCCAAGACCATTAGGACTTCCTTTATCACCATATTAAACAGTATATATGAGTGAGAGATCATCCTGTTTTATTCTTTCTTAATTAATCCTGCCCTAGCTAACACGACATTATGCTGACATAATATATTTAACTATACCAGATGGAACATTATATATGCAAGAAGCTTACTACATTAACAGTCATACGTCTTCTTTACAACAAGAAAATAAGCATACATTGACTTGAGGGTACCCTTAATCTTTCTTATTATTGCATTCAGTTACGCAACATTTGTACCAACCCATCCGTCGGGAGAAAAGTTTTGTACTGGGCGGAGCGAAATTCACCTACTAGGCAAAATCCTATAGAACACCAGTACTATGATGCTAAACATTTTAATTAGTCTATATTCAGACGACTTTTTAACCTTGAGGAGCAGTACCGCCTTTGCTTTTTTTTATGCATGTAGATAATCATGCAACTATAGATGATATATGGCTGTCCACAAAAGTTTTGACATCTGATATCCACCAACTCCAGCCATCCAAGCAAGAGGCCGATCCCACAATGGAGTTTTTCACTGCCTTCCGAACCTCGGAACAGTCATTAGGGAGTTGTAGGTCACAATTGATCTTTAACAAGAAACATTTCTCGTTATACATTCTGTTCTGACAGCAGAGTAATCAACTCCAACGAAAAATATTAAAGTCGCTGCTGAGACAATTCCCTGTTACTGCACCAAATGTCTCCCACCGACTATCCAGAACAATCACAATATCTCTCTCTCTATCTCTCTCTCTCTCTCTCTCTCTCTCTCTCTCTCTCGCGCGCGGGCGCGCACACACGCGCGCGCGCACGCACACACACACACACACACACACACACACACACACACACACACACAATACAACAAGAATAGCGCTGTAAGTCCCTGTGTCTTCGAGCTCTTCTTCCACCTTTTTTTTTTATTGTGGTGGAGGTGGACTCCTTGTCGAGGGTCAATATCGTTCTCAGTACGTGATAATAGTTGTATACATATATATTCTAACCTTAAATACATACATGATCACCAATATACCCATCCTCCCGCAAATCCCTGAGCATATGCTCAGCAACGTATGTAATAATGCATATTAATGCGTACTGTGAGTTGCAGTACAGGTACAGGTTGTACAGGTTCTCGCATAATCATAAGATACAAGTGTTTGGAGTACATGTACTCTCGGCGTATTTTCTGCAGGTGCCTACAAGTCGTGAAATTTGGTTCTTATTTCCATAAACCATCCCTCCCTCCAAAACTACGTCGTCCCTAGCATCATGCTGCAGGACATCTTGTGTCCCATTTTTCCCCAGCAAACTATACACTACGACACCTGTCGGGCAACCAAATTTTTATACAGTGGGCAATGATGGCGACCCTTAACAGACTACAACGTACGATGGCAGCAAAACCATCTATGTAGCAAATGATGATCCCATAAGGAACATGTTGGACAGCATTTTTTGCTCTAATAATCAAATCAACCTCGGCTCTAGCAAGCAGATATTTATCATTAAATCGTAGCTCCTTGTTGTGGAGAATTAACTCTTATTTGGAAAGGGAGGGGGTAACTCTCAGCCCTCTGAGGGGCCTAGCCCTCTCGGAAAGGGCTAGTGAGCTCTCGCTTCCTTGTTGTCACGACAGCTAGCAAACATGTGTCAGACCTGGGCCTGTCGTCCTGATGTCAGGGCGTCCTCTGCTCCTTACTAGAATCTCTGAGCAATTGTACTTACGAGGTTAAGCCCGGGTCAACTGCTCTTTCCTTATGGCAGGAAAAATCCAAAAGGATCTCTCACAAAACAGACGTATTAAAGGTATAAGAACAGTCTTTCCACTTGTCATTGTAACAGACACCTGACTGGACAAAGATCGCACACAGAATTAGACAGATGCACCGTACCATAAAACGCTATTTTTTTCTAGACTAGCGCTTTGTGTGTTTGATGGGAAAGAAGGGAAGCCTTTGTTTCTGCATAAAATGCTAGGTGCGACAAGCTCACTTAAATTTTGTGTCACTGGCTCCCACCAGGAAAAATTCCCGGAGAAAGTGCACGAGAATCTTATTCCTATGAACCGAGCCCTTAGGAAATGATAAATATTAATCTGCCAAATACTACGTACTGAGAACACAGGTCAGATCATTAAGAGAATCGATAACTGTACCCAATTAATGTAATACAAATCATTTTTCTTTCACATCTACTAATAAAATGATTAGTGTGTTACATAGAACACTAGCTTCCGCACTTCTAAACATAGTAAATGCGGCACAGCAGGCGTTCCAACCTTCGAAAGCTCCCTCGTACAACTACCTGCCATCAACGAATCTGTCTTAAAGCAATTTTTAACCCTTTTTCTAACTGCCAATGCATTTGTATACTACATGCCTTGGCAGGAAATTTGGAGTCAATAAAGATCAACTTAATAATCACCACAAATTAAAATGATAAACATGTTATAACGTGATCGGGATGTAATCAGTGAGAAACATTAACCACTTTCTTTAAACCTTTTACTGAACTGGCTCAGAGGGACACGACATGTAATTCATGGTATTGATGATTACGACAAAAAAAACATTAAAGTGAATCTCAGCATCAGAACTAAAAAAAAACACGTCCGGAACTGATTAGAAAGTTGGCTGTTACTTTGTTATATATTTAAAGCACTGATTATTTGGCACTTTAAACAGGTTATATAAAATTTTCACTATTATCAACTAGCTATTATCGTGATCATTTAAATCACTATCAAAATCAATGGCCAGGTAAAATTATTCGAAATAACTTTTTCATGGTCCAGAATCTACATGCATTATTTTTTTGTCATTTGTTTTTGCAAATTAAGACATGGGGAAATATCCTCGCTGTAAAGAAAAAGGCTGAATTCTTAGACAAGTTGCCTGTGGGGAGAGTCGCCCCTTAAACAAAAGGTTTTTACCCCTACTCACAAAGCACTCAAACTTCACAACCCGTGACGGGAAAGGAAGATGGTGGATGACCCGCAAACCGTCGCTTTAACCCACCCTGGCTTTAACCCCCTGATTGAAATCTGTGCTTACGCTCACCCAGACTGAAATCGTGGGTAAATCAACAAGATCGCTCCAGGGTGAACATTTTGTACAAACTATACACCCAAAAATGATAACCGAAAAGACTGCCAGAAGAAAATCCCAGGCTTAAAATGCGGTGTGTAACAGGATGTATATAAAATCCTTACTACGCTGTAGAGGCACGCCGGACTGTATATTCCCAGTTAGCTGTCCATAGAACTATGCTAGATTCTGGGAGAGTCCAGGTATGACAGACTACGACAAAACGAAAAATGGGCTGGTACATTTACTGTATTGCTGCTTTGTTGCGTTCTAGTGCTACTATTAAGCAGCTAATTCTGATTAGAGTCACAGAAGTTACGAAGTGCACTTTGGCTATAATCTTTTTGTAGATGACTGTCTATAACAATTCTGATTAATCTTTAGTAGGATACACAAGTTTGACCCACTGAGAGATTCTGAAAAAACACTCCAAGAGCACACAAAAAATTACGTACGTGAAGTCACAGATTAATTTGAACATCGAGTTATAAACAAAAAATTGTTAAAAATATATTGATTAATAAAATTACCATTTATCGCACATCTTTATTGTCTGATCCTCCAACTCTTCTACCTTTAATAGCTCACTAAATGACACGAGAGAGAGAACTTTTATTACAAGGAATCGCTAAATGACAGCTTCAACAGTCACTTCATAAATGTATAGATAAATATAGCTCTACGAGAGAAATGTTTTATATTAAAGGCTGTGTTTCATGTGTCCTCTACTCGCAGACTCGTAGTTTCGTACCTACAATATATCCCCTCGACCGCCTTCCGGATTACACTACTCGGTTTATATACCTCTAGTATTTGGAATTGAATAATTTCGTAGTCAATCCGGAAATGGGATTTCAAGGTAACGACTCCAGTATTGATGTCTATGTGGCATGCTGAATTTAATATTACATTAACAGGGGTACACGTAAACATTACAGAAAGGGAATATTGGAGTTTGGTGAATCATGTAATTGCTTTAACCTAAGTTAATATTAGGTTATTATACTATAAAAAATCACTATGCATATATTTCACTGAATTTTAACAACATTACTGAGTCGCTTTAACTTTAGAAAGCCGCTATAATTTCAAATTCACGGAGTGCATTTTGCATTGTTTTTATTAAATTTAATACTATAGTCAATCAAGCATATTGATCTTCATGTATTGTAAAATAAACGTTCACGAAGACAACACTGAAAATCTAAAACGTGTTGATACGATTTATAATTACTCTCTGGCAATTAAAAAAATCGAAAAGGACTCTCAGTGGTATGACCACAGTTGTAAATATTACGTTCGAACATATGGTGAAGCATCTGCAGGAGGCACGAATAAGTCAGCATCCAGAAACAATGTCAGCTGTCGTTCATAAGAAGCTACGAAGCATTTTTAACATTTTAAAGTAACGCCAGATTATTTTTCTCTGCCAAATGTAGCCAGAAAAGTCACCAGTAAATAAAACTCGGTTGAACTTACCTGTTAATTTTCCGCGTAAACTCTCCAACGATGAGAAGTCAAATCCCTTACCTAGAATATCGAGATAAAAATTACGAGGTAATACTCAGAAGGACTGGATGTACTTTCACCCTTCAATACCCTTTTCTACACATGCATTTGTGCATCAATACAAATATAAATAAAAATGTTAATTCATGTTCTCTTAAAGAACAAAAAGGTACAATATAGTGACTGGGACAACTGCAGCGAGAAACTTTTAGAATTATTCCCTCGAAAGAATTATCTCTCCTACAAATATTGAAAACCTTAAACCTTGTCTTTATTGTATATAATAAGGTCATATAACTGAGGTATGAAAGTAGATAGGTATAACTAAATTTCCAGAATTTAAAAAACAGTGGATTAAGTCAGCAACATACAATAAAAATGAACAACCACACACACTATAGTAAAGCAAAATCTTATCAAAAATAAAGCAATATTGGTCACTCATACTAAACTAAGCTTATACACAAATAGGAGAATCTAATGACAACGTTTCCGTCCAACTTAGACTATTAACTGTTAGAAGACTAGTTAATGGTCAGATTTGGACTAAAACACAGACTAAAACTAAAGTTTTTGTCTGTGAGGTTTATTTGTGAATTGTTCCAGTCACGGTATTGTGCCTTTTTATTTTTTCTAAACTTTGCCTATTATAATTCTTGCACTGTATTGCATGCAATACAAGAATTCTTAAGAGGTTAAAGTAAGTTCAAGCCAAAAAGAGACAGAGTGCAGTTTCAGGATTTGCACTCCTTCAAAGAAAGTAATCTCTGTGAGTAGCGAAGATGCTCTTGTTCCAAGGAATTACACCTCTTGTCTTCTACATCTGGTCAAATTTAAACCCAACCCCACCCCTTCCTTTCCATTTGGACTTTGAGGATATATAATTTGCAAATTACGTCTCCTAGGTTGAAAGAAAAAAAAAACATTTTTCCATTCACTTCTATTGAGAACCTCGATGGTGGTTAGAGTTCGATTATCTGGGGATGTGTGGCATGCTAGGAGTATGATACATTTTATTTGGCATATGTCCCACACCCATGTAGGCATGCCCACCTGATCAGTAAACCAAGTGATAAGGGTTTAACTAGTAGGGGCCCCATCATTATGCTAGTACCAGGTTCAACCAGCCAATCACAAGGAAGCCCACCAAAGTTGTGAAGCGATGTGGTACACTTATGAATCATCCTCGGTAGACTTAGCAAGTCTAGTCACGAAGGTGCTCATTGTCTCTTGCTTGCACTTCCCTTATTGTATATAGCTGTATATATATATATATTGCATCGTACTAATTACTATTATTCAGTGAAGGAAATGCAAATATTTACTCTCTGCTGCCTTTTTGCTTGTTTCTAAATGGTTATCGTTAGGTGTGCATGCCACTAGAATACACCTGTCTGGGATTGTCTCTACGAGTCTGCCTACAGTATTGCACTGCAAACCTGCAATCATTGTGCGCTATTGCTTCGTGTCACATTGAGCGCATTGCAATCCAAGTTTTTGTTATAGCGAGTTATACACGTGTTAGGCGATTGGTAACTGAATATACCCTGCAAAATTTGCCCAGACTATCTATACAAAGTTGCTGGTAAATTTCTCGTTCTATTTTTATAGAGTATCAATGAACTCTTGCACAGCTTAAGAAGTGTATATGCAACAAATTAATATATGACTAATAACATGGCATTACAACCTTAGGTTTCTGCTGCTACGTGAGCTATTAATCGCCGATCCCCACTTTGGTGTCATAGTAATGAGGGGGGGGGGGTTGCCTGAGCAACTGGGCCAACATCCATTTGGGGAAACAGGTGGTGAATGGGGTTGTCTCGGGGAATTATCAGCTTTGTTAGCACTCCATTTGGCTAAACTCAATCTTTAGCCTGCACTACTTACCTCACCGAACGTAATCTTGTATGTGGAGTGATATTAGATATTTTTTCTCTTCCAAAAGCTGTATTTCCTTTTCATCCTTCCCTTACTTTTGTTTTTAATCAAAAAAAAAAAAAAATAAAGAACTTAATCACAGATAAAAGTGAAGTGTTTTGTCTCGCCTCATCACGGGCCATTGACTAACCCCTTCATGCCCATTGACCTTTCTTTGAACCCAGTACAGATTTTGGGCAAACACTGGTCCAGCTGTTCCTCTGTTACTACTGACCTTCGCTCAACTTTGACCACCATGATCCCGGTTTCTCCCAAGACGTTGCGTCGATCTGCAGATAAAATTTGCACCTCACATGACAGATTGGCTCAAAGCCTCCGTCTAAACGACGAAGCTGATCCTGTCGTTGACACTCTTCGCACGCTACTCTAAGAAACAAGCTGCCGGAAAACTTTTCCCTCCAACTGTATTTCAAGGATATTCCTGGACGAAATTCTTTGCTTTTCAGCCAACGACATCTAATTACCTTACCTCAGCAAAACACACTCGAGGCTTGTTGGACAAAACATATCCTTACATGCCCTTAAAAGTTGGATGTACATTCTGCAGAATGCTGATCAAGCTCACAGTCTTGATCCATGCAGTACTGTCATCATCTAGCAAACTATAGTCCAACAGGACTTGTGCAATGTGGCCCCGAGAGTCAGGAGCAACTTGAGCTTCATAACCTCCCGGTCATAAAGTAGATACTCGTGTCCATCCCGTTCAAGGTCCAAGCCATTTCAAATGCAATATCGCCAAACTTACTTCTGACTTCCGAGAGCTTTCAGCCTCGGTTTATACAGTGTTTCAGATCACAGTCAGAATGCCCGATCTGTGACGCAGATGATCATCATAATCCGTTCTTCAGCAGGACTTCTATCCCTCTTTCACCGATTTGCCTTAACTGTGGGAAGGATCACCCTACATATTCTCGCCGTTGCCCGGTTTTCTTAAGGAAGGTAATGCGAAAAATGTTGTCTAAGAAAAGGAGAGCCTCTCTTATGCTATGACAGTGTCTTGCCTCCGCCTTCAAGGGAGATTTCCACGAATCTCTCACTCCAGAGTTATTCGGCGCCCTTAGGTCCTCTGTTGCACCCCCTCCCACAGTCACCTGTATCTAATTCTTATGCAGCGATCCCTTCTGACGTTCCCACCTCTGTCTTCATCCTTTTTCCTAAGTCTTCTTTCTCCCTTTAACATACCCAAGGCTCAATACTGTCACCAAAGCACCCTACCAACCTAAGTATGGTTCCTCCGCTCTTATCCTACCTCTCAGTCTTGCTCTTTACCTCTTCCTACATCGTGACAATTGTTTACATCCATCCACCCCGAGGTTCTGCCACTACCCCATACCCTTATCCTCCCTCAGGTTCCTTTCTCCAGGGATACCTCCCTCACCTTCACAGTCTCAATTTCCTACACCTGCTCCTGCTCACAGCCTTCTTAGATTACCGGCGTATTGTTTTTTCTAACTTAACCATCCTAGCCCATATTATATAATTCTTATAATCATGGGGGAGCGCTAAACCAGTAGGATTATACAGCATATGTGGGGAAGGGGGGATGGAAGGTATTCATGCTCAATTCAGGGAACTGGAGCACTGATCCAATTCCCTAGATCAAGAGCCTATCACCAGCGTCAAGGAACCTCCCTTGAGGGACATCCTAGCCCATAGCCACTGGCTACTTTCACCTGGCGTTCTTTTCTTGTTTGCTGTTAATGGCTTCATTATACTGGAATATCAGAGGAAACGAGAGAAATCGTTTGGAGCGCCAAGTTTTCCCTCTCCCAGTTTTCTCCTAGTTGTATTTACAAGAACCGTAATTACGTTCCAGTGTTATCCTTCAAATCTCAAGCTGTTTTATTGATATCACTATCCTTTTACCGATGAGATATTAAAGACTACGCCCCTTTTTTATACATTAATATACCTTAATCTCAGCTTTTCGTTATTACTTCACTTCATTATGATATGCGGCTCATGTCTAATTGGGCAAATGGTACAAGGTCTGCTCTTTGCAGCTGTCTCCTTCACGCCCATTATCTATCTCTTATATCCCCATTTACTGATTTTAACCCCTACCCCTGCAACTCCTTTTATTGGGTAATTTTAACGTTCATCATTTCCTCTTCAGAGGGTCTCATGGGGAGCAGTTGGATGTTTTTCTCACTTCTCTCCCTTTCAACATTTTAACTACCCGCACCTCAACATGTCTTTCCTACAGAGATCTATATACTCTTCTACAGAACTGGACTGACAGGTTTGTGATTCCATATCTTCAAGACAGCGATCTCTTCTCAGTTCTCTCTTCTCATTCAAACATCCGACCTCCTTGTTGCTCCCGCTGGAAAGTCTGCATAAACAAGGGTCAAAATGCTTTACTATTAACTCACCTTTTGTCCTGCCTTGGGAGGTGGTGAGGCCGAACGTTGGCTCAAGATCTTAACCGTGTTCGACATGGGCGTTTTATTCACACTAAACCATATTGTACTATCATCTGGCCACGGGTGGCAGGTTCACACACTTGCACCTGCAATAATCAACAGAAGAATTTTAGAGGATGGGAAAATCACAATTTGAGCGTGAGAGAAAGCGTGAGAAAATGCGTGCGCGCGTGAGTGCATGTGTGTTTGTGAAAATAAATGGTACAAAATACCGACACAATGGAAACAAACATATGTGGGCGAAACATCAAGAGACCTCCAAACACGTATTTCAGAACACCATTACGCAAGCAGGACTGAAGATACAAGGAATGCCTGTGTACAACATCGCAATTCACACAACCATTTAATTAACTACAAAAACTCAAGACTTATCGCCACAGAAGACAACACTCAATACCGAAGAATCCTGGAATCATCGCTTATCTCTATAACCAACAATTTCAACCAGAACAATGGCTTCTATAACATAGCTGAACCACTTGCCAAGAAACTTCTTCATCGCTATCCCACATAAGAACATAGAACACTGCAGAAGGTCTACTCACAACTTGTCCAATACCCCTGCCAAGCTACCCAAGACTCTAACCCCACCCGGTAGATCATCAGATGCAGCATTCTCCACCTGACCTCAACATTCTGAACCTGACTATAAATACTCCCGTACCTTCCACCCCAGGTAGATCTGTGTGACTTGAAAAAGCCCACTGTGTGGGCGAAACGTTGTCAATAAAGGATCACATTAAACTGCATGTGTGTTCATGTTTCCATATGTGTGTGTGTGTGTGTGTGTGTGTGTGTGTGTGTGTGTGTGTGTGTGTACGCCCGCCCGTGCGCGTTAGGGAGAGTGCTCAAAGCACCTTTCGTGTTAGGAAAGCAATGAGTCAGTGTATATCTGCCTAGACAGCTCAGTTAGGAAATTCGGGAGCCAGCTAGTTGGCTCATGACCTTATCTAACCTAACCAGCTGAAAGACATGTGCAACATCTGGGTATCTTTATTGTAGACGTTTCGCCATCCAGTGGCTTTATCAGTACAGATTCTAGGACATAATTAGAAGACTGAACTGTATACAAAAGAGGAGGTAATCAGTCTCTCAGCCTTGGAGTTAGTGTGAGCAGCACCGTAGTCGTGAAAATTCTTGAGCAAAGGCAAGGAGGTGGGCGCTTATATACTAATGTCAGGTGGAAAGGGACTGGTAGCAAACAAGGGCATAGTCACTGGTAGGCGGGATTCCCCAGTGGAATGAGTAGGTCGTAGTAGTAGCCGTGAAGGTCATGTTCAGAGGACATCTACCTTTCCACCTGACGTTAGTATATAAGCGCCAGCCTCTTTGCCTGTGCTCCAAAATCTTCACGACTACGGTGCTGTTCACACCAACTCCAAGGCTGAGAGACTGATTACCTCATCTTTTGTATATAGTTCTACTGTCTTCAAATTATGCCCTAGAATTTGTATTGTTCAATGCATTGGATGGCGAAACGTCTACAATAAAGATACCCAGATGATGATAAATTAGACATGTGCAACTCTTGGGTATCTTTATTGAGGAAACGTTTCGCCACACAGTGGCTTCATCAGTCCATACAAAGGAGAATCTTGAAGAACAGGAGGAGAATGAGGTAATCAGTCCCTCAACCTTGAGTCGATGTGGTCAGTCCATCAATCTTGAATAGAATACGGCATATCAGCGGATGATGCAGATGATGCACATGTGTCTCAGTTTTCCTTTTGTCGGTATTGTATACCATTCATGTACAACCTACCGCTGGTTAGTTTAGGTTTAGCTCAAATGAGCAATATAACCAATTTTCCTTACGTTTATGGAATTATTTCAACTAACACAATATTCTGGGAATTTTCCATTACGCATAACAGTACTTAAACTCTTACATCTTACACGAGTGACTAGTAACTGCTTATTTTCTTAATGAATTCTACATAGAAGTACCAGAAAATTTTGAAACTTATGATAATTAGATGACGTTAGTGTCATGACTAAATGTTATGGGAATCTTCCATTGTTAATGTAATCACTTAAAAAATTACCGTTCAGAGAGACATCAGTTTTTTTTTAAGTATTAATCTGAATGGAATGTACTGAGACTAAATTAAAATATTCTACTATCCAGTCAGGTTCAAATAAGCGCTAGTAGCCTTCCTCTCAGGAGAGTGATAGTTTCCTACTGAGACTATTTACTTACCCTGTCCATTAAATTCACAGTTGAATAAAAAAGTGCATTGCAAATTCCCCTTCTTTGATGTCTTGATCTAACTAATTAATGAAAATGTTCGTAGTTTAAACGAAGGCAAATGTATGTTTCTACATCCACTACTACAATCCAACTACAGTAAAAACTAGTGTTTCTCAGAGTCCTGCGCATTGTAGCCCAGAGTTTCTTATCGAGGAAATTACGAGAATCTATGCTATGGCGAGACTGCGGTGCCTTACACGAGACTGCGGTGCCCTACACGAGACTGCGGTACCCTACACGAGACTGCGGTGCCCTACACGAGACTGCGGTGCCCTACACGAGACTGCGGTGCCCTACAGAGTCTGACAAAGTCGTAAATAGCACACTTCACTCAATCACGTGCACACATGCTCTTGCGCACACGCTCGTGCACACATGCTCGTGCGCACACGTAGTAAACCGACACGAACGCAAGCTCAAACATGCTCCGTACATAGCTATAAGAGCAGATATATCAAAGCCCATGAGGCTTGGAGGCAGACTAAGACCCGCGTCAAGAAACACGTGTCTTGTTTCCTGAAGAACCTTACCTAACCTAAGAGGCAGTGAATCTAGCAAACGGAAGGTGAGAGGCGGGACCAGAAGCTGTGACTCGACCCTTACAGCCACATATAGGCGAGTACACAAACAACAGCCTTCTGGCTCCCTTTTAAAAGGCAGAAACAGCCAGTTTTATAAAATTAGGGTTTACAAAAACCAAAATATAATATTTTTCTTATAGGATTGTAGAGAACTTTTTAAATTTAATGTAAATGTGAAAGCATACTGGAAAAAAAACAAATCCGCGGATTAATAAAGTTTTTATATTTAACGAGGAAGAAACTTATTTTTCAGAAAATTTTCATTTGGTTTATCATTAATTTTCGGCTATTACTTGAGAACGCCTTGCTCAATCAGCTTACATTATACAAGCGTTGAATATTTTACCTTGGGCAAGATTCTGGAGACAGTTTGCTTGCATGATGGCCCTATACACTATAACACAGGCCATTCCCATATTTTTCTATCCGTGTAATTGCTGGAAAAAGGCTCCTCTGATCGGCCATTTTGCCACTTTTAACCTTGAAATAGTACGTCATATCTTATTGCATTAGTTTCCCCCTTGATGCTGGTAAGGGGCTCTTGATCTGATGATCTGAACTTCTTCCCTTTATTTTGATCGTATGTGAAAGCCTCTCATTCCTCAGAACTATATGATCCATACAGATTTAGCGCTTTCTGCTGATTAAAATATAAAAATTATCTACAAGATGTCGGTCTTCAATGGCTGACGCATCGTGTAAAATGGTTGGAATTATTATTATAATCATGGGGAAGCCCTAAACCCACAGGATTATACAGCGCATGTTGGGGGGGGATTGGAAGGTATTCAGGCTCAATTGAAGGAACTGGAGCACAGATCTAATTCCCTAGATCAAGAGCCCCTCACCAGCGTCAAGGAACCTCCCTTGAGGGGTAATAGTTGGAAGGTTTCACGGGTTTAGGCTGTGGAGACAATTTTTTGTGGATTCTGTACAAAAACTGTATAATGGAGCTTCTGTTCAGCTTTAAACTTTTAGTGCTCACGTGTTTTGATCGAAGGAAAATATCTTTTGATGTTAGGCTGTTATTTCACATGAACTAGTTTCATTAAATTGGTTTATGTGAAATAAGTGGCGATATTATAATAACCAAAGCTAAGCTCTAAACCATCAAGGTCATACAGCATGTAACAGGCGAATATTTCTTCTGACCAGATGTCACTGTTTGACTAATTGGTTACACTACGTTACATAAACGTAATGGTCCTTTAAGTGCCCTTAACATGTGCACACCCTGAAGACCACTGCTGTAAGATTTAATTTGTACACTAAACTTACGCAAGTTGAAATTTTACTTTTCAAACGATAATTTCCGAGTAGCATTTGATAAGTTTGAACCTTCCAATGATAACGATCTGCTTCAAGCTTGATATGCTTGTGTATTAGGATTAGGATTTTGTCCCACCGAAACCCATTTATTTTAATTCGATTTGATCTGTGATCTAATTTACCATTTTTAATAAAGGAATTCAGATATTCGTTTCCATATATCGTCCTTCGAATGCCTCTTTTGATTCCCTTTCATTCTTCAACTCTATTCTTTAACTGCATTATCATCTTATGGCACACAATATACTCGTTTAATCTCACCCACTGAGGTACAGGACGCTGGGATATGAAAAACAGGGATATCTTTCTCCGATCGCGCAGTTATCAAAATACATCGTTTACAGAATTTGTTTAATGTGTTCATTATTTACTTATACATGAATGCAAACGAGGTATCTACTAAAAGATTACACGGTTAATGCTATTAGGAGTGATGGTGTTAAATGCGTCCATGATGCACTCCCTTAAATATGCAATATGTTAACATTGTCTCAAGAAATCGTAATGACACGATTGTAAACAAACCATACCCCCGGCCGGGATTGAACCCGCGGTCACAGTCTCAAAACTCAAGCCCGTCGCGTTAGAAATATACCTAGTTGGATGAATCTTATTGTGGCTAGCTGGTCTAGTGGCTAACGCGACGGGCTGGAGTTTTAAGACTCTGACCGCGGGTTCAATCCCGGCCGGGGGTATGGTTTGTTGACCGCGGGTTCAATCCCGGCCGGGAGTATGGTTTGTTAACATTGTCCTCTTCGATTTCGGGCTGAGTGGACGCACTGCGCAAACAGCTCCTGCTTTCTCTGGTGCGCAACTTCCTGTTTTCACCAAGATGGCTGCCAGCTACCGCAGGAGGAGCAACACCGTGTGTGTTGACCTTGTTAAAGGGGCAATCTACCCTACGAATGCCTCAGTTTTATTACCAACGATTATACGGGATACGTATGGCATTGAAATTGAAGAAATACACGGAATACCACTTAATGGCTCATCACGAATCTTCATAAAGTTCTGCACAGTGGAGGCATATGAAAGGACGGTGACTCAGTACCAGGAGAAGAACATCACCATATCATCTGGTCTGGAGGTACGCCTGCGGGATGCCTCAAAATACTACACCTGGGTGAGGATCCGCAACGTTCCTTTCGAGGCAGACGATGTGGATATAAGAGACATTTCAAAGATATGGTGAGGTGCATGCTATAACTTTAGTTCGATGGACGGAGGGAATCTATGAAGGATTGCCGGCTGGATCTTACACCGTCAAGATGTCTTTAAGAAGACCTATTCCATCGTATGTTGTCCTGGAGGATTTTAGAACACAGATGTATGTGACCTACGCGGGACAACGCAAGGCGTGTCGCCTGTGCGGCGCTTTTGACCACATGGCGGCTGGATGTGGTAAAGCAGCAGCGCCGCGGCCTTGGGAACGGCAAGTAGTCACAGAGCCTCAGGCGGCACCTCTACCGAAGACAGTGCAGCAGGCAAAGGTAATTGGGCGGACGAAGTGGAGGGCGTGGAAGAGAATTGTGTGACGCTACCAGTGGCTTCGGATGCTCCCCTGCAAACGGGCCCGGGAGTTGAGCAGCAGCCTGTGGGGGTGGGAGAGACCGGTGATCCACAGGAGTTATCTACGCCCCTACAGGAGATGATTAAGTCTTTCCTGGACGTGCCTGCGGAGGAGAACCCATCTACAGACAGGAGAATTCTGATGGATGAGAAGGACTTGATTGAGCAGATTCCAGGGCCTCTAGGGTCAGAGCCTGGCATGTTGCAGTTGCTACAGGTGGAAGCTGAGGTGCACAAGGGGAATGGAAATACTGATATGGAAATTGAGGGTACATCTAGAAAGAGGGCTGGAGGCTCGTCGGATGAGGAGGTTATAACACCAGCTCAGCGTTCAGGGAAGATGATGTGGGCGGGAGTGATTAAGAAGGGGCAGGGTAGTGCACAGGGGGGGGGAGGGGGTCCAGGCGGGAAAGAGTGCACGGGAAAAGACAGAAGCAGCAAAAAGTGGAACAGAAAGGACACAGACAGAGGAAAGCCACCCTTTCTGAATCTTTAAGTCTCTAACGATAAACGTGAATGGCCTAAGAGCTGACGGTAAACGAGTATGGTTGGAGGATGTTTTGCGGCATTTAACATTGATGTGTGTTTTATTCAAGAACACAATTTTAAGTATTGCAGAGAGCTGAGGCAGAACGGTTTTAGGATGTATGTTGGTAGTTCAGGGAAATTAAAGGGTGGGGTGGCAGTGGCAGTGAGGGAGTCCAGCCCATTCCACGTGCTCAAGTGGGAAGAGGGAGGGGAGGGGAGGGTTGTGAGGGTGGAGGGGATATGGGGTGAGATTAGAGTATGTTTTCTGGGGATATATATGCCGGCAGATAGTAACATACGGGTTAAGGTGAATTTTTTAAGGGAGGTTCTGCTTTTCTACATGCGGGGTTTACCAATGGTTTCTATAATAGGTGGGGATTGGAATTGTGTAATCAGGAATAAGGATGTGGAGCCGAGAGGGGCAGGGTGTGTGCTTGGAGTATTGAGGGATGTGTTGAGGGATGCATGGGTTTATGACAGTCAGGGGCGATGGGTGGAAAGTAGAGCACACATTTATGCGGAGGGGTTATGCTGCCAGGTTGGATCGTATATATATATAACTCGAGATATAACAGTAGAACGTGTAATGACGATAGATTTAGGTTTTTCGGACCATCGTGCCGTTTTGGCAGCGATGGCATGGGAAGGGATGGTTCGTAGGTATGTGGGTTATTGGAAAATGAATGTGAGGCTACTTCAGGGAGAGGGGGAGGGGTTGTTTTTTAGGGAATGGTGGAAGCAACTATGGGAGGCTCGCAACGAAGAGGAGGATGTCTTGGAATGGTGGGAGAAGCACGCTAAATTGCAGATTAGGGAGTAGTACCAGCATAGAGGAAGGGATGAGGCGAGGTGGAGGGATGGTTTACAGAAATATTTAGAGGGGCAGCTAAATGATTGTTATGAAGGGGGAGGGGGGCGCTAGACATGGAGAAATAGAGGTTTTAAGGGGAAGATTGAGGGATATACAAAATTCTCTTTTTGATGCAATACTTGTGAGGGAAGGTTTAGAGGAGGTTCTATGGGGTGACGAACCGTCAGGATGTTTTGAGGAGATTTAGGAATAGGCAACAGATGACCAAGATTATGGGATTAGAGGTGTGTAAAGGGGTGGGGGGATATAGGGTGGGGCAGGTACTTAGTACCACCGATGGAGCAATTATGCTGATTATTGGTTTAGGGAGAATTTTAAGCAGAGGGAGGGAGGGAGGAGAGAGGGAGGGAGAGATTCTGGGAGAAGGAATTCGAGGTATTTTAGGGGAGGAGGAGAGTGCGGTAATAGAGGGTAGGATCAGTGAGGAGGAGGTGGAGGAGGCGATAATGGGCTTGAGTAGGGGAAAAGCGCCGGGCATTGATGGAATTCCTAATGATTTCTATATTACACATTGGGATTGTATGAAGGAATGTCTGGTCCGGTTGTTTAACTGTATGAAGGAAAGGGGAGTGTTGGGGGAATCGCAGGGCACGGGGGTAGTAGTTTTGGTCTATAAGGGAGGGGAGGGGAAGACCTTGGGTGCTTTTAGGGCGATCTCCCTCATGTGTGCAGATTATAAAGTTTTTGCGAAGGTTTTAGGGAACCGTATGAAAAAGGTGATTGACCGAGTCCTACAGAGGACAGTGTGGGATTCCAGGTCGAAGTATGTGTGAGGGGCATGGAAGAATTAAGGATTTTGTGGAGGGTAGACAACGGGGAGGGGGGGATCTTGGGGATTGATTGGAAGCAGGCTTATGACAGTGTAGATAGACATATGTTGTGGTGTATTTTAAAAAAAACAGGGTTTTGGTGATGAGATTGTGCGCTGGGCGACTACTTTGTATACGCCTGCAACAGTCAGGGTACAGGTTAATGGGAAGTTAGGGTTGCCGGTGCAGATGGGGATGGGTTTGCGACAGGGTTGCCCCTTGTCTCAAATCCTCTTTGCATGCATGCAGGACCCTTTTTATAGGCTTATAGAGGAAGGAGTGTGGGAACAGGGAGAGGTGGGTCCTGGGAGAAGTGGTATTGTGGGGTATGTGGATGACACCACAGTTTTGGTAGGAGGGGAAATAGGATTGGGGAATGTGGGACGTATAATAGAGGTTTTTGGTGGGGCGACGGGGATGAGGGTTAATGGAGTAAAGTCAAAGTTATTAGAAGTAGGCACGTGGGTGGGGGGGGGGGGGGTTTGGGGGAACAGTATGGGTGGAACGTAGTGGATAGAATTAAGATATGTGGGGTTGTGTATATGGCGGACGCTGGGGAGGCACAGAATAAATTCCAAGGAAGTAGCGAGTAGAGCGATGGGTAGGATGCGCAGGTGGAGGGCTGGGGATGTAACATTGCAGCAGAGGGTGGTGGTAGTAAATACACTTGTGTACAGTAAAGTGTGGGGCGTGGCAGAAATATATCCCCTGAGGTCGTGTGATATTCAGGAACTGGAGAGGGTGGTTTTGAGGTATGTGTGGGGTTATGGGAAGCCATGGCTACGGAAGGAGGTGGTGATGATGGGCGTGCGGCAGGGTGGGCTGGGTCTTATACCTTTGGACACACGAGTGAAGGCAGTGTATGTGAAGCAGCGGTACTTGAGGGTGGGAGGGGAGAGTGGTAGAAGGGTGGGAGAGGTCATGAAGGATGTGGGAAAATGGTGGAAGGGAAAGGCACTACTGGAGTGTGAAGATATGGTGCGAAATTTGTTGGCAGTAAGGGAAGCAAAAAAAGTAAGGGTAAGTAGGCTTGGGAGGACAGGTTGGCAGGGTACAGTGATACAGGGAGTAGCTACATACCCAATGTATGATTGGAGGGGCATTTGGGAAGACTTTCAGAAGATCAGACTAAAGCCAAGGTTCGTGAAGTGGTTTATAGATTCTTTATGGGAATTCTAGCTACAAGGTCAGTGCTATATAGAATGGGTTATGTAGGTGCTGGCACTTGTTTGCATTGTGAGGAAGAGGAGACGGCTTTTCATGCCATATATTTTTGTGAAAACTTGGGTTTTGTAAGGGCATGGTTAGCGAGAGTTCTGGGTACAGTGGCGGGAGGGGGGGAGAAACATTTCGACTTTGAGGGCTTTGCATTTTGATGTGGGAGGCGTTTCCAAGGACATTCGGAGGGCAGTGATGTATGTAGTGGCAGATTTTTTGTATGTGTCTTGGTGCATGCGGGAGGTGGGGGGTGAATATAGGGTGCGGGCGCTTGCGGCGAGTGTGTATCGTACAGTATGCAGAAATAGGCTACTATATGGGAGGTTGTGGGTAAATAGTTTTCCCTTGGGTTATCGTAATCTGACGGTAGGTGTAATGTTAGGGTTGGGTGTAGTTTAGAGCTGGATTGGGCTGGTTCTCCCTAAACTGGCATTCTTGTTCTTTGAGATTAGTGGAGGATGGAAGGTAGAATAAAAGTGTGTGGTAGTGGAGCATATGGGTGTAAAGTCGTTTGGAATGAGGGGGGGCGGAGGGGGTGGTGAACTGGTGACATTTGGTTAAGAGACAGGGGTTTTATGACTTTCGACGTCAGGTACGAACTTGAGCATGGAAGGGAACGTGAGTTTGTTTTTTTAATACAGATAGCATGGGGTCAGGGGATGGCAGGGGGTGGCTTTCTGAAGCGTCTTTTGCCAGGTTGGTTTTGTTAATGATTGAGGTAGTACTGCCCGGTACATGTTTTATTAGGAGCCATAAGTTATATTGTGTAACTTAGTGCGTGACAGAGTAAGTCTGATAATGCTCTGGAACATTGTTAATAAATATATATATCTTGTTGAACATGATAATACATAAAAAATGGGAATATGTATTAGTGTGTGAGTTACAATTTCTAGTGTACTGTTACCATATTAGTTGGTATTCTTTACTTTGTCAAATAATTACTATCTATATATTGTTATAAGTTATTTATGTTAGTTCTTATTTTATACGCTTTAAGTGAACAAATGTAAGGTGATGTGACGTCTAGTGCAAGTGGCATTTATCTTGCACTGGGGAAAAGGGGAAGTGTAAAGTAAATATTATTAGATCATAACGAAATGTCATTGGATATATGTACACTGTATTTAGAAGACGGGAAGGATTGTGAGGATTGTCAATATATGTATTAATTCTTATGTAAATTTCATGGAACTCAGGGTGATAATAATGTACACCTATTAGTCGGATGATAAGTATTGATATCATTATGCTTATTGTAGTATAATTTTGATTGATGAAATGTATAATCTGGTTTTTATCTTTGGAGTAAAGAGATAAAAAGCATAGGGGATGGGGGATATTTTGTAAGCACAAAGATGTATCAGCAGTATGTATTTAGAAAATATAAAATTTTTATTTTTCTGTGGCGGAGACGATAAGGGGTTCTCATATTCCTTTATGTTATTGTATTTTAATGTATTTTTAAATTCAATGACTGATGGAGGTTATGAGTGGTGACGGCAGACACAGTTACTAGGCATGTGGGGGGGGGGGGTGAAGAGCCAGCGGTAGTGTATTAAATCCACCACCGTGCACGATATTGATTGTTATCATGGGGTATATGAGGGTTAGGGTGTGGATTGGTTTCTTTGGTGGATGTGTGCCATCATGTTCAGACATTCCTTGTATTATAGTCAGCCTTTTAGATGGCAGGATTGTGTTTATACATGTTGTCAATGATGTCCTTAATGCTCTAATGAATGTATAAGAGATGTCAATGAGTATACTAAGGTGAAAGTGGTATGTTTTTCAAGGGGGGGGGGGGAGTGTAAGCATTACTAGGTAGGACTATCGTTTTTATTATAAGACCATCATTTCACGTGAAGCACAGTACATAAAAGTAGTGTTTGATTGGAGTGCAACAGCCAGTCTGATATCATTACATAAGTGCTTCTTTGGTATTTGTGTAGTCACTGCAGATTATCGTTTTATTGCCTGTATCTTGTTACATATTGATTATGTACCCATATATTTTTGTATCCGAGTTTTAAATGAAATAAAATAAAAAAAAAACTGATGATGTATAAAGCTGCAGTATGACCTCTGGACTTCTGTTGCTTACACTTCTTGATATAAATCCCAGTAATCTATTTGCCTTATTACGTACGCTTAGGCATTGCTGTCTTTGTTTAAGGTTGCTGCTTACCATAACCCCCAAGTCCTTTTCGCAATCTGTATGGCTAAGTTCTACATTATTTAACTTATAAGTGCTAGGGTTATGGACACTCCCGAGCTTCAGAACCTTGCATTTATCTACATTGAACTGCATCTGCCACTTTTCTGACCAAGAGTAGAGTTTGTCTAAATCCTCCTGAAGTTCCCTAACATCTACGTTTGAATCAATTATCCTACCTATCTTCGTGTCATCGGCGAATTTGCTCATATCACTAGTAATTCCTTCAAGATCATTGATATATATTATAAACAACAACGGGCCCAAGACTGATCCCTGTGGAGCGCCACTTGTTACTGATCCCCACTCGGATTTAACCCCATTTATGGACACACACTGCTTCCTGTCTGTGAGCCATGATTCGATCCACGAGAGCACCCTTCCCCCAATGCCATGAGCTGCTACTTTCTTCAACAGTCTTTGGTGCGGAACTCTATCAAATGCCTTACTAAAATCTAAGTAAATAATATCAAATTCTTTATCGTGGTCAACAGCCTCAAAAGCTTTACTGAAGAAAGTTAATAAATTAGTTAGACAAGACCGACCTCTTGTGAATCCATGCCGAGTATCATTAATCAAGCTATGCTTATCGAGATGGCTTCTTATAATCTCAGCTATAATTGACTAGTAATTTGCCTACAATTGAGGTCAGGCTTATTGGGCGGTAATTTGACGGTAACTACTTGTCCCCTGTTTTAAAAATAGGAATTACATTAGCCATCTTCCACATATCAGACACTACACCTGTTTGAAGAGATAAATTAAAAATATTGGTTAATGGTTCACAGACCTCCATTTTGCATTCCTTTAGAACCCTTGAAAAAACCTCATCAGGACCCGGTGACTTATTTTGCTTCAGTCTGTATCTGCTTCACAACCATTTCACTAGTGACTGTGATGTTACATAATTTATCTTCTTCTTAATTACCGGAATATTATTAGTGTCTTCCTGTGTAAAAACCGAGAGAAAATAATTTAAAATCGAGCACATTTCATTCTCTTTGTCAGTAAGATCCCCATAGTTATTTTTAAGGGGACCTATCTTATCTCTGACTTTTGTTCTATAGACTTGGAAAAAACTTTTTGGGTTAGTTTTAGAATCCCTAGCAACTTTAATTTCATAGTCCCTTTTAGCTTTTCTTATCCCCTTTTTAATGTCCCTCTTAATGTCAATATACTGATTCATAAGATGACCCTCGCCTCTTTTGATACGCCTATAAATTCCTTTCTTATGCCCTAGTAGATATTTCAGCCTATTATTCATCCATTTGGGTCATTTCTATTTGATCTAATTTCCTTATAAGGGATAAATGCTCTTTGAACAGCATGTATTGTGTTCAGAAAACTGTCATATTGATAGCTCTCTTCGTTACCCCAGTCAACAGATAAGTGTTCCCTAAGCCCATCGTAATCTGCTAAGCGAAAATCTGGGACTGTTACTGAGTTATCCCTACTATCATACTTCCATTCAATTCTAAATGTAATTGATTTGTGGTTGCTAGCACCCAGTTCCTCTGAAACTTCTAAATTATTAACAAGGGATTCATTGTTTGCCAGAACTAAGTGAAGCAGGTTATTACCCCTTGTAGGTTCTGTCACAAACTGCTTCAAGAAACAATCCTGAACTACTTCTAAGAAGTCATATGATTCTAAATTCCCAGTCAAGAAATTCCAATCAATATGACTAAAGTTAAAGTCTCCTAGAATTACTACATTATCGTGCCTTGTGGCCCTAACAATTTCCTCCCATAGTCTCCCCTGGTCCCTATCTACATTTGGGGGACGGTATATCACACCTAAAATTAATTTTTCATGCCCCTCTGAAAATTCTATCCAAACAGACTCTGTATGTGTTACTTCAGACTTAATACCCATTTTTATGCAACAGTTCAAGCGATCTCGGACATACAATGCTACCCCACCCCCCTTCCCGATACTTCTGTCTACTTGGAACAATTTAAAACCCTGAATGTGACATTCTGCAGGCATGTCCCGACTTTTTGAATTAAACCACGTCTCAGTAATGGCAAATACATCTATGTTACCTGCACTAGCAACTAGTCTCAACTCGTCCATCTTATTCCTAGCACTGCGACTATTTGTGTAATAAATATTTAAAGACCCTCCTCTCTCTTTACCCTTCCTGCTCCTTTCTATTATTCCACTAAACCTATTACTGTCCTTGTCAATTAGTGCCACTGGCTTTCCAATATCCACCTCATTTTGCCTATTACTAGTTCTCCTAGTACTCATATTACTTCCCTGCGACTTCACAGTTTTCCCGCAAAAACCCATACCACTAACTATTCCTAGTTTTAAGACCTAACAGCTCCCTCCACTGCGTTGGCCAGTGCTCCCACCCCACACCTAGATAAGTGAACCCCATCCCTGGCATACATGTCATTTCTGCCATAGAAGAGGTCCCAGTTGTCAACGAATATTACCGCATTTTCCTTACAGTATTTGTCCAGCCAGCAATTGACACCAATTGCTCTGGACAACCATTCATTTCCAACTCCTCTCCTTGGCAAAATGCCACATATGACAG
The DNA here is from genome assembly GCF_038502225.1 of Cherax quadricarinatus. NCBI lineage: Eukaryota > Metazoa > Arthropoda > Malacostraca > Decapoda > Parastacidae > Cherax > Cherax quadricarinatus. The sequence continues at coordinate 33,807 of NW_027196036.1, read as the reverse complement.
GTTTCCCACCCTTCCTCCTAATTATCTCTATTGCTGACCTATACCTGCTAATCAGGTCCTCACTCTTACGTCTGCCAACATCGTTGCCTCCAGCACTGAGACAGATAATAGGATTGCTCCCATTACCTCTCATGATGTCATCCAGACGGCTAACAATATCCTTCATCCCAGCCCCAGGAAAACACTCTCTGCCTCCTACTCCTATCCTTCAAGCAGAATGCCCTATCCATGTACCTAATCTGGCTATCCCCAACAACAACAATGTTTTTACCTTCCTTGGCGTCGTCCGTCGTGATGCTCAGAGTAGTCGACTCACATTCGCCAGGTAGCATTACACCACTTGTAGAATTCGTCAAGACGTTCTAGATGGTCTTCTTTGGGGTTTCTAGGGGTGTCTTACTCACGTCTGCCAATGCTTCTTTGGTGCTTGTGTTGGCATTCCCAGTAGAACACTCACATTCGTCAGGTAGCACCGAGAATGGGTTGGAAGTGTCCACGGTAGTCTTCTGGTTTCTCGTTGTTTCTGCCTCTCCAACCGTTTTCTTGATCTTCAGCTTGGTTCCATGTTGCCCGGCCACTGACCAAGCTCCCCTCTTAACCTGGGGACTCACAACAGAAGGATTACTACGAATCCTCTTCTCCTCCGTTAATCGCCGTATCTCCATCTTAGCAACTCTGAGCTCTTCTCTCAGCTGCTGGTAAAGTTGCTCAAGAGAGGGCATCCTGGTTCAGATTCACAGAGAGCACACAAACAGGTCTTCACAGAGCTAAGTACATGTCACCACTGACTAAGTACACGTCACCACTAAGTATACGTCACCACTGACTAAGTACACGTCACCACTGTGTAGAATGTGAAACGCCCCACCAATTCACCCACCTTTCGTAAATCCTTTGACCTTCTGAATAGAACCATAGTATCATCTACATAACCCACGATCCCTGGTTCCACAGCCACTTCATCTATCTTCACTCCCTCCCTTACACTCCCTCGCACAGCCCTATAGAACGGATCCTGGATCAACGCAAAGAAGCTGCGACACAGGGCACCCTTGCCTCAAGCCCCTTTCCATCATAAGTTTTCCTAGCCTACCATTTACTTGCACCCGTACCATAGCCTGCTCATACAACACCTTTGCCCAACTGACGATTTCCCTCCCAAACCCTTGTCATTGCATTAACTTTCACAACGCCTCACGCTCCACACAGTGATATGCCGCAAGCCAATGCTAATACCCCACCTTTATTTGCCCCCCCACCCCACTTTTGTCTATAAACCTACGTATAATCTCTTGCCCCACACATATTGATCGCCCAGGCACACCATATTGACCCTTATCCAAAACTTCAAGAACTCTTTTCATCCTATTCCCTAACATTTTAGCGAAGATCTTGTAATCACCACACACGTAATCACAAGACTTCTTTTTCGGGACCATGGCCACCACACCCGTACGTTGCTGTTCCCCCAACCTACCTTTGGTTTTCATAGCACTAAATAAAACCACTAAAAATTCATGCAAACATTCCCAGTTTTCCTTATAAAAATCGCAAGGAATACCGCCAATCCCTTGCGATTTTCCCACACTCATTCTCTCCACTGCCATTCTAATCTCCTCCTCGCTTATAGGCCCACTCAGATTCAACCGATCCTTATGCTCCAGATTACAACATACCCATTTCCCCTAGCACCTCACAATTAACCCCCACTCTTTTGCCATGCATCTCGTACCACGCATCCACGTAGCAACCCGTACCCTCTGCTGACATGAGCATCTGCTCCTGACGATACCCCTCCAATTGCTCCTGGACCCTCAAGCTCATTATTTCCGTCGCCCTGCGACGTTTTCCCTGCTCTCTCAAGACATATGCCGAAGGACAGTCACCCCATAAAACCTCATCGATTCCTCCCGCGATTCGCGCCGCATCAAATTCACGGTTTTGAATGTCCCTAATCAGTTGTTTCAAACCCTCAATCTCAGCCACCGGATACTCACCCCCCCCTCCCATATAGCATTCATGCAGTTGACCTTCCTGGAGAGAGTTTACCTGGAGAGAGTTCCGGGGTCAACGCCCCCGGGGCCCGGTCTGTGACCAGGCCTCCTTAGGTTAGTGTCCCAGGATGCGACCCACACCAGTCGACTAACACCCAAGTACCCATTTTACTGATGGGGAACATAGACAACAGGTGGAAAGAAACACTTCCAATGTTTCTACTCTGGCTGGGAATCGAACCCAGGCCCTCGCCGTGTGAAGCGAGAGCGTTAACCACCAGGCCACCAGAGCCCCCCTTCAAGGTAATGTAAAACACCATATTGAAATCTCCGCTCTTCCCTTCCCCGCTTCTGATAAAAATCCCTCACCTTCCCCTTACCGACCGTGTCCCACCACCCAAGGATGTCTACCCCATCCAAGTCGTCTGCTCACCATATCCTCCAAGCACTCAAAAGATTCCCTCCCAACCCCTTTGCGCAATAACCCAACATTCAACTTCCAATAACCCCTGAAACGCTTTGGCAGTCCCTCCCAAGTCAAGTCCGCCAGAACTCCTCTATGATCAGAGAAGCTTACATTCAGTGAACAAACGCTCCTTACCCTCACCCCCCAAGATACATAGATTCGATCAAGCCTAGCTTCATAATCGCGCTTAATAAACGTATGCATGACCCCACCCACCTCCTCCCCTCCCACGTCCACTACAGTCACACCTCGCAACAGATCTCCTAAATACCCCGAAAAAAAAAAACTAAAAGATTTTCAATTACTTTGATTACGAAACTTTTACCAGAATCAAGGCATTAACTTTGAATGGAGGTTTCTTCCCGTTTCGGCAGACAAAAACCTCCATTATAATTATTATAATCATGGGGGAACGCTAAACCCGTAGGATTATACAGCGCATGTGGGGGGGGGGATGGAAGGTATTTAGGCTCAATTCAGAGAACCGGAGCACAGATCCTATTCCCTAGATCAAGAGCCCCTCACCAGCATTCAGGAACCTCCCTTGAGGGAACGAACACCTCTAGATACCCTCCATGTACATCTTAGCTCTGGTAGAAGCGAAGCTAATAAAGTTACACACCGGCGAGAACATATTTCTACAACACAATGAATGCGTTACATGCACGGTTTCTAAACTATCAAAATTATATATGGTTTTATCTTTCGTTTTCCCTCTACCCCCTTCAAACAAAAGCTTCCTCTACAATGTGTAAATAACCGGTGGTGATACCTTCCATCAGATAAAACCTGCCAGTAATGGTTGTGAGAAATTCGAGCGAGATGATGAAATACCTAATGTAGCTATATTTATTAAATTTAAAGCCGCTCTTACTGCATGACGGTCAGTAAGACTGCATGTCACATATACGTCACCAAACAAGAATATTTTAATCTTAAAATTTGGTATTTATGTAAAATATACACAATGTGCCTCTGCAGTATTACGGTGTTCTAAATCCGTAGGGAATATACAGCGCCTCTGTGTGTGTGTGTGTGTGTGTGTGTGTGTGTGTGTGTGTGTGTGTGTGTGTGTGTGTGTGTGTACTCGCCTATTTGTGGTTGCAGGGGTCGATTCATAGCTCCTGGCCCCGCCTCTTCACTGATTGCTACTATTATTATTATAATCAAGGGGAAGCGCTAAACCCGGAGGATTATACAGCGCCTGGGGGGGGGGATGTGGAAGGCATTCAGGCTTAATTCGGGGAACTGGAGCACAGATCCAATTCCCTAAATCAAGAGCCCCTCACCAACATCAAGGAAGCTTCCTTGAGGGGACTGATTGCTACTAGGTCCTCTCTCTCCCTGCTCCATGAGCTTTATCATACCTCGCCTTAAAACTATGTACGGTTCCCGCCTCCACTACTTCACTTTCTAGGCTATTCCACGGCTTGACTACTCTATGACTGAAGAAATACTTCCTAACATCCCTTTGATTCATCTGAGTCTTCAACTTCCAATTGTGACCTCGTGTGTCTGTGTCCCATCTCTGTCCACCTCGTCTATTCTGTGTGTGTGTGTGTGTGTGTGTGTGTGTGTGGGGGGGGGGGGGGGGGGAGGACAGAAGGCATTCAGGCTATATAGGTCAGTATTATTATTATTATAATCAGAAAAGAAGCGCTAAGCCACAAGGACTATACAGCTATATAGGTCAGTAGTTAAGCAGTTTAGATTTTGTCAACTATAATTTCATTACATTTTTAGACGTCACAAACTGCTATGTCCAACTTTCCGACCCATGGTTCATTGTGCTATCAGATTAACATATTAGTAGTCCTGACCGGTTACACTAGCCCACACACAGTTTTTTTAAGCCCTTGTTATGATTAGGCATGAGGCAAAACTCCGTTGGGATCACTATCATTAGCTTTCTTCTGGTCATTAATTATCTTCTACATCGCATTAAATTTTACCGATAATTGAGTCTTACAACTAACACTAGGATGAGTCTTTCTCCTTACTTACATTCAGCGGATTTACGTGGATATCACAGCACACACCAGCCTGACCCTGTCAGCACCAGGGTGAATACACAAGTGCAGCCGCTGACACTAGCTCCCTTGTTTAAAAAAAAAAGTGCGGATCAGCTACCGTACGTTATCAAATCACAGCCCACATTAAAACATTTTTTACCTATATTAAACTATACACTTGTAAATTTAATTTACAGTCATATTATTATTCAAACATTATTATTATTATTATTATTATTATTATTATTACTGTAATTATTATTATTAATAATATATTATTTTGTTACAATTTATATTTAAAACGATTTACATATAAAAGATAGTGATTATTTAAAACTTACGAATACATAACAAGATTTATTTTATTTTATTTACAACGTTATATACATATTAGACAATGGTCATTTTAAACATACAAAAAAGTGATAAGATTATGGTTATTTAAGGTTGATAGTGAATCAATAAGAATTCAACCACACTGGCATCACACAGTCAACCATCACAAATACATAATTACACCCAATGCACACACAACATACACTGATACAAAATATTCACACACATTAGTCAATAACTCTCAGACGTAAACTAAAATATGTTTTCCTAGATTATGATAACAGTTTACTATAGGTTCTGAAACTTAAACTGATATAAACTGCCTATCGCCAACATAAAACAAGACTTGACCACCTGCAAAACAATGCATAGGAAAGATTGCATAACATAAACTAAATCAATGACATATCTACAACTACCGTACTTGAATTATCATTATTATCATTTAATACACACAATAATAATATATGTACATATCAAAAAATCATAAAAAAAACATTAACAAAGAGAAAATTCTATGATACGTTGCACACTCGGTCTACAAACATACTGCGCACCATTCCCACCCACCCAGTCAGAGAATGACACAACCCTTGAACACAAGACATAGTAGCCTCCCTTACCCACCTCCAGCACACACAAGCCCAATGCTCCTCAGGCACGAGCTCCACCTTGGTCATATTGCCAGCAATCCCCGAGCACTGTTTCCCAAACACCTTGACGAAAAACTGCCCAAATGACCAACCATACAAAGACTTATTCCTGCTCGTCGTCCTATAAAACTTTACCGCCAGGATACGACACAAGATACCCAGATCATAACCCATCTATCGAAACATCCATATTGTGTGAATATAGTCAACAACTATATATGCCCTTAACACTGACTCACTTTTACTTTCAGCCATTAAAGCTAGCACTCGAGCCACCCATGTTCTCAACCCTTCATATTGCCTATAGAAGTATACCCCATGAAATGCAGTGTCAGCTTCCCCACTGGCCCCACAAGAACCGTCAGCAACAAACTTTCGATACAACAACACTATCTTGGAGAATGTCATGCAAAACATTATACATGACTTCTCTTTCCCTCAGAGAGATGCGGAACCCAATAAAACATCCCAAATGCGCTCCCAGTCACACAAAGGGTATAATGACACCAGTGGGGCACTGGGACACTGACCTAATTTACCCGAAATGCGGAGCATAACAAGGGACTTTCTATATAGTAGTATGTCATTGTTGTCAGCTAGGACTGTATACCTTGTACATGTACTTGTAGTAAATAAAGATATTATTATTATTATTATTATTATTATTATTATTATTATTATTATTATTATTATTACATCCCTGACAAAACATCATAGATAACCGTGATTTTTATCCTGCCTGCTCTGCCACCAACATCACCCTCTACAACCGAAAACTATCTATCAGATCTTTTACCCCCTGAAGGTATTATTTAACACAATCCATACACCCATCCTTGAAGGGCTCTGTATGCAACACTACTCTATATAAAAACAAAATACAAACTTACGTTAATTAGATACACCCAAAAAATCCCTTTTCACCGGCAATGTCCCCGTTTCCCTCCTCAACCATTCACATTTAAAAGGCCACAAAAACCGAAAAACCCTACCTTGGATCCCATGAATAACCGCACAAGTTTAAGGATAAATATTAGCAACATAAAAAAGCACAACATTGCAGAAGAACATTAAGAGTAATGGTCGTTTGTTAGACAGTTAAGTTATAAGGCACCTTCTCAGAATTTATGTACCCTCACCACCTCAGTCGCTTGTGTACCTAATCCCACAAACCTTTAAGACCCTCTCCACATGTGTTATGATTCTCCTACCAAAATCCTGATGATTAACCTACTCCCCAAGACTTAAGATTTTAGATTTATCAATATTTACGATCATCGCTGACGCCTTTTCAGTCTTTAAGCGCTTCAAGTCTAGTATATTCCTTGACCAATAACGTAGTATCGTCCACGTACGCCAAAACCTCTGGAAAAACTTTCGCTTCTACTCTCATTAGCCCACTAGAAACCCTATCTCTCACCAGCCTATAGAACGAATCCTGCATATACGCGAAGAGGATCTGTTATTATAATGAAAACCAAGCGCTAAACTTACTAGGGTCACAGCGCGACGAGGATCTAAAACAGACAACCCTTCCTTAAACTTCTATACATGGATAAAACACTCCTAATCTACCATTATCCTGGACTCTAGCCATCGTTCCATGATACGACGTATCACCCATCTTACAATTTCCTCCCAAAACCCGTAATGCTACTCATAATTCCATTCTCTAAAGATTCATATGCATCTTTCCAGTCAAGGACAAATAAAGCGTCATTCTCTCCCTTCTGCATCATACACACAAAGTCATCAATAATGGAATATTGACTCTAATATTATGCTCAATGGAGAAGCCAGATATAGATACTAAAATATCCGGAAAAGAGGAATTAGTGTACAATTGTTATGGATTCCATCACACACACACACTGGATTACTCTTCCTTAATGATATAGTTGATCACTTATCCAAAAACGGTACCCTGAAGAAAAATGTAGAATATAACGTTGTTGCGTCTGTGTTTAGCATTAGGAATAATATTAGGAAAAAAGTAAATATTGAAACTGAATGTTATAGAATGCAGTTACAAGCTATGATAACATGATAACATGAACGTAAATAAATATTTTTATGAAGCAACTTGCAAAATGAACAGATTTTTTTTTTTTTATATTTTTATTTAAAACAACACAATACATTAAATAGATAAAAGAACACATTATCAGTTCTTACTCAAAATTATAAATCCCATTGTCTAAATGAACACAGACGATTAACGTTGTGTTGTCACAACTGTCCCTCATCCCATATACATTACATCCAATGTAACTATGTTAAGTAAGATTACACAAGATAATCATAACAATATTCATCATTATTATTATAACCAAGGAAAACCCAAACCTACAATTAGCATTATTTTTTCCACTTTGTTATTTATATATTATTAATCCACATAATCTTCAAACCCTCCTTTACAATACTCATTATTGCCAGTGCCGACACAGCTGACACTTCTACCCCCCCCCCCCGTATGTACAGTCCCCATTCTAAATAACATACATTAATTTCCCTAATGAATGGTCATTGAAAACAATTTCTACTAAAAAAACCCAACCCAGCAGACTTCCAAACAAAAACAGTCAGGGTCATTATAAGACATGTAGGAACGAGTCCTGCAATCATATATGTATACATATACGCATGCATATACACATACGTGTATGTGCACTTATTCATAAGAACAAACTAAATCATACATAGAAATAAAACGCTAAATGACTTGTCTGCAAAGAAACTAAATATTACAATTTATGATAGAATTATACCAAAGACATTGGTTCCCCCAAACACCCTACTCATACACAAAGTTAATGTTGCTGATTAACACTCAATATATAATAGGACCTTCCATACAAAATAAGGGGATATATAAACCCCATCAAATACTTATATATTTTCGTACATAGTGCATAATGTACATATTCAATACAATAATAAAAAAAGAGGTGTATGACAAGGCTAAATCTATCTTCAGATTAAAAATATATAAGACATAACCTCACATTTTACATATAAATATAAACCTCCTATATAAAATGATTCTTATAACAATAAGGGAAAAAACCGAAAATCACATAACTTTTGACTCTGTGATTTACAAAAATTCATAAGGTCTACATACTCCTACAATAAACTTTACCCACATCAACCACCGTGCAAACCAATCAACCATACCTCACCAGGCTTCCAATCACACCAAGAGGGCGCACCACTGAAGAGACCAACCCCTTGCCTCTCACCCCATACTCAAACGGAGTAAACGTTCAACAGTAAGTCCACGATATCCCTCCGGAAAACTAATTACCCACCTTCCCCCATATAATTGTTTGTTCCTACATGCTGTCCTATAAAAACTCGCCGCCAACGCTTTTATCCTAATGTTCCCCTCCACCTCCCTCATCCCCCAAGAAACATACAAGTAATCAACTATTACATATCTGATAGCCCTTCCCACCTCTTTGGGTACCCCTTCCATATCTAACATTAAAGCCCTAAGGGGTGATATCTTTCCCCCCCCCCAATAAAAAGAAAACCCTCTTCAACCACAATCTTACCACCTCCAATGCAGAACAAAAATATACTACATGAAAAGCCGTTTCAACTTCCCCACAAAAAGCGCATGACGCCTCTTTCACAAAACCCATTCGTCTTAGCACCTCTTTCGATGCTAACGTCCCCATAAGAAATCTATATACTAATTCCCTCGCTCTTGCCGGTATTCTTAATTTACTAAATTCCACCCATATCACTCTCCAATCATATGTGGGATACACTGCCATCCCTTGCATTAATTCCTGACGACGACCCACACCCACTAACCGTTTTACCTTGAGTTTTTTAACATTGCATACCTTTAACATAAACCGCAACATGTCTTCACACTCCACTAAGTCCCTGCCACCCCACCATTTGCGGATATCCCCCATCACCTCCCCCACCCGAAGACCCCTTTCCCCCGCTGCCCGAATATACCTCTGCTTCACATATAGCGCCTTCACCCTAGACCCTAATGCAATCAATCCCAGTCCTCCCTGCCTTACCGCAGTCATTACTACATCTTTGCCCAACCACGCCCTCCCATAGCCCCACACATACCTTAAGACCCTTCTTTGCATTTCCATAATATCCTGACTTCTTAATGGGTAAATTTCCGCCACTCCCCACACCTTACTATAAATCAGCGTATTTACCACCACAACCCTTTGATGCAAGGTTACATCCCCGGCCCTTAGACCCCTCAGCCTACTCAAAGCTCTGTCCATTACCATTTCTGAATTAACCCTCCTGCTCTCCTGTGCATCTGCCAAAAACAAAATCCCACAAATCTTTAGCCTATCTACAGTTATCCAACCAAACTCCTCCCCCAAGGTCCCTCCTACCCAAGCGCCTACCTCCAACAACCGTGATTTCTGCTTATTAACTCTCATCCCAGTAGCATTCCCAAAAATCTCAATTACCCTTCCCACTTTTCTTAAATCTTCAATCTCATTAAGTAAAACAGTTGTATCATCTACATAACCAACAATATTCCCACAATATCCTCCACTCTCCCCCAACCTTCCCATCCCACCATCAACCAGAACATAGAAAGGATTCTGCATACATGCAAAGAGTATTTGGGAGAGTGGACACCCCTGCCTTAAACCCCTTCCCATGCTTACTGAACTACCCAACCTCCCATTTACCTGTACTCTCATTGAAGCATTCTCATACAAAGTCCTCACCCATCCAACCACCCTCCCTCCAAAACCCATTCTCACCATACTCTCAATCAAAAATTCCCTATCCACATAATCATAAGCTTTCTCCCAATCCAGACCTAGAATACCTCCCTTATTACTACCCTCAAGGAAATCCCGAATACGACCATGACCTACCCGCATACTCCTCCCCGGGATACCAAACTGTCCCCCATGTATCACCGACCCCATGACCTTCTTCAGTCTATTACCCAAAATTTTCGCAAAAACCTTGTAATCAGCGCACATCAAAGATATTGCACGGTAAGCACTCAACTGTCTACCCCCCCCCCTTCTTTGGCACCAAAACTATGACACCCGTACTTTGCGATATGCCCAACTTCCCACTAGTTAACATATGGTCCAATAGCCTAACAAAACACTGCCTAATACACCCCCAATGTGCTCTATAAAAATCATTTGGTATACCATCTATCCCTGGTGTTTTCCCGGTACTCATCCCGAAAACTGCCTCTTCCACATCAACCTCACTTATACCAACCTCCAACCCCACTCTATCCTGCTCACTTAAAAGGCTATGGAACCCCCCTTCAAAAATACCCTCCCAGGAACCCCCCTCCCTCCAACTCCATTTCTCTCTAAACCAACTATCAGCATAGAGACTCATACTTTCCGTATTGGATAGGACTCGACCCACTGGATACCCTCCCACCCCAGGGCTTGTCTCCAATTGTAGAATGGTGGTTACACTCTGTCGGTCCCGAAATTTACGTAAAACATACCCAGACGGTTTATCACCCCACAAAACATCCTCTAACCCCGCCCTAACCCTAATTGCATCAAACCTATCATTGTGTAATTCAGCTATTCTACTCCGCAGTCTGTCCATATCATCCCTCCTACCACCTCCCCCAACATAACAATCTTGCAACTGTCCCTCCAGATAATTTTGCAACCCAAAACGCCACCTCGCCTCCTCTCGTCCCCTAGCCTTAAAAAAATTCGCTATTCCAGGTTTTGCCTGCATTTCCCACCAATCTAACAGATCTATCTCCCTGTTCCTAGCCTCCCAAAAAGGCAACCACCAATCACTGAAAAAAGGCCCCTCCCCCTCCTCCTTAAGAAGCCTTACATTTAATTTCCAGTACCCAGAATAAATACGCACCACTCCATCCCACATCAAATCTGCTATTACCGCTCTGTGATCAGAAAACCCCACATCGAAGGTTTGCACCCTCACAACATCTATACCCTGCTTAATATAAATTCTGTCTAATCGCGCTTCATATCCCCTACGGACGAACGTATGCTCCACTAGGTAACCCCCCCTCCCCACCACATCAACAACCCCAATATCTCGCAATACATCCCTCATCACACTCAGCACACAACCCGCCCCTCTCGGTTCGACATCACCACTCCTAATCACACAATTCCAATCACCTCCTATTACTGTTATAGCAGGCAAACCTCTCAAGTGATACAGCAATACCTCTCTGACAAAATCTACTTTTACCCTGATATTACTAGTTCCTGCCATGTAAACTCCCACGAAACTAACTCGACTCTCACCCCAGACGCCATCCACCCTCACGATCCTCCCCCCCCCCTCTTCCCAACCGATGACACGCAAGGGGCTGGTCTCCTTTACCGCAACTGCTACCCCACCTTTCAATTGCAAACCACTGGTTACATACATCCGATATCCTTTCACCCTCAACACACTACCAGCCCTGTGATTATGCTCTTGCAAAAAGCATATGTCAACATCAAACCGCCTTAAAAACCACTCCAACCAAACTTTCTTGACCTCAGTCTTAAGTCCATTAACATTAAGCGTGACACATCTGAAAATTACAGAAGGGGCGGCTTTCCCCTATGCCTCTGGGATTTACCCACTGCACTTTTCATATTACGTGTTCCTTTGCCACTCGAGTTTTCCTGTGCAGTCACTTCCCCCCTCCCTTTCCCAATTTGCAACTCAGGCACACCTCTACCACTATGTGTCCTCGGCTCCACAACCGCTGCCCATGACTTCTTCCCCGGCCTCTGCCCTGGGGTAATGACCTCATCTATCTCTGATGCCGCAGTTCGTTTCCTAGAACTCACACTTACACACATACCACCCTCAGACAATTCCTCCTGGTGTACCTCCACGGCCACCACATGCTCCCGCCCAATCTTACTCAAGTCTTCCTCAACAATTTGTTGTCCCTCCAAAGTTCCAGCTTCACATGAACTGAGGACACCTTTTGCACAGGGTTCCTCCTCATCCAAAAAATCCTTGATCACATCTGCCAATAACCCATCCTGGGTTGAAGCTTCCTGGACGAAAGTCTCCTCAGATGTCACCTTCAACTCCCCCGACGCCCCTGGGAGAGTGACACATGTCTCCGCCGCCGCCACCTCCCGGTCGACCTCTTCGCTCCAGAGGTCATTCCTCCGGCCTCCCGAGGCATCAGAGCCAGGCACCAAATTACACGACTGTTGACTCACAATTGGAGTGTCGAGAATTCGAGAAGCCCGCCTCCTAGGACACTGGGCTGCCATGTGCTCATAAGAGCTACATAGACGACATGTTTTCCTTTGCCCAGCATAGTACACATAAACCTGTGTTCTACAACCGATCATCGTAACATAGGATGGTATAGGCCTTGTTAAGGTCATTTTAAGGGTGTAAGAACCTTCCGGCATTCCTTCATATGGACCATCCCTCCACACCCCCATTGTTGCAGAATGCACTGTCCCATAACTTCGAAAAAAATCCTGCAGGCCATAAGCCGTAGCCTCGAAGGGTACATTCCGTACCTTCACCCATGTGAAGTACTTAGAGACGTCATGTAACACAACATCCATCGTTGAATTCACACTCATGCGTTGTTCCTGGTAATGCTCAACAATTCTTGTGTAGTAATCGACTCGTAGAAATTTCACAAAGATTCTTGTTAAACCATTAAGGGCGACTCCATACAATTCCTCGTTGGGAATACCATATGTATCCCTGATGATGTTAGGGAGAAGGACGTTCATCGTATCTCCACTTAAAGTACCACGAACCAGCTCTATGCAGATAGTATTCACTCTCCGTACTGTATGTTCCGCCATGTTGATATCCCAATGAGCAGCGCACGTCCTCACTACTCAATGGTTGTTGCTGAACTAAGGTAGCTCGCCTGAAGACAGCAGAGGGGTGCCGAGACAACCACACTCCACCGTGGTCAGGCAGCGAATCAAAATGAACAGATTGACTTGTGTTGCAGTAGTCAGGCTTATGGTTTGGTTACAAGTACTTCTAGTAGCTTGGCAGACAGAGATAATAATCAAACGAAATACAAAATATGTGGCCAGCCCTATGGGCACTATCTTGCACTCTGTACTTAAATGCCTACTTACTGAGGAATATAGATATATTATTAATGTAAATAAGCTACCAAGCACATTAAGTAAATTTCCTAAATTTGGTTGCAACAGATAAGTAAACTTTAGGTATAAATTCATATGTCCTCCTCTAAACCCTTTTGGTGGCCTAGGTTCTAGGCCTTTTGTGTATTTATAGGCTCTTGTGCTACCGTCCACAGAATGGATATGAGCTGCCGAATAAACTTACTGGTTCAGCTAGCACAGATCTTCCCAGAACGCCATACTGGCCCGGTGTAACAACACGACCCACGACGCACTATAATGGTTTCCTCAACAAGAAAGAGTATTCAATCATCACGTAAGAGTGAAATAGACCGATCGCCGTCAACTGAACAGGGCCCCCCTTCCCTTCCTTTTGGCTTTATCAATACAAAAGATGGACTTCGGTGCTCTTCACCAACTTCAAGTCTGAGGGACTGATTGCCTCATCTTTTTTATATACTTTTATATTCTTTCCGATTATTTCGCAAAAAAAATTAATAAAACTGGCACATTAAATTTTACAGATCCTACAATAAGACAAAATTTCTTTTAAGGAAAGCAGATCAGTGTTAAAAATTTAAAGCCGAGCAAAAGAGACATTTTCCAATTACTGCACAGAACAACCCCCCCCCCCCCTAAAAAAATGCACCCCCACACAGGAAACACAAAAGATATCATCCATTTTAGTATATAAAACAAACATTAAATATTTATTTTTATCACAGGAAAGCACTAAACCAGTAAAGGTAATATATCGCCTGTGGAATGGGACACATTAGGACGTGATCAAAGAAAGTGAAGGATAAGTCTACTTCCTTGCATCAAGAGCCGTTCCCAAGCATCAAGGCAAAATAATGCAATAATATAAAATAATACTATGGAAAAAATTATATTAGGACTAACACATTTCAAATTCAGCTCAAATTTTTCACTAAGTAAGACTGACCAGTTTTAAAGATGAATTATATAAGTTTACAAGTAAATCACCATGTTTTAAGCTATGAATACATGAAGCAGGCCTGGTCATGGACCGGGGCGCGGGGGCGTTGACCCCCCTGAAACTCTCCAGGTAGACCATTGCGAGAGAATGACAAAAAAACACCAACATTTCACTAACAACACCAACACTTCACTAACAACACCAACACTTCACTAACAACACCAACACTTCACTAACAACACCAACACTTCACTAACACCAACACTTCACTAACACCAACACTTCACTAACACCAACATTCTTCTAAGTAGTATACACTAATGTTGAAATTTTCAAGCCCTCCAAAGAGGTTCTCTACAATTATTTTAACGAAGCCAATTTCAGGAATAAGCTATATAAAACTGAGCAGAAAACATCTGCACCTGTCAACAGTTCCCTCGAATTTTCGCTTAGTAATAATTAACTAGGGCTGACAATTTTAATGAAGATCGGAAGAAACGTTTAGGGAAAAATGCGAACACAGTAGCTTACATTGTCACTGTTGGGGCCATAAGTCGAGACGTTTACGGAAAAATGCGAACACAGTAGCTTACATTGTCACTGTTGGGGGCCATAAGTCGAGACGTTTAGGGAAAAATGCGAACCCAGTAGCTTACACTGTCACTGTTGGGGCCATAAGTCGAGACGTTTAGGGAAAAATGCGAACCCAGTAGCTTACACTGTCACTGTTGGGGCCATAAGTCGAGACGTTTAGGGAAAAATGCGAACACAGTAGCTTACACTGTCACTGTTGGGGCCATAAGTCGAGACGTTTAGGGAAAAATGCGAACCCAGTAGCTTACACTGTCACTGTTGGGGCCATAAGTCGAGACGTTTAGGGAAAAATGCGAACACAGTAGCTTACACTGTCACTGTTGGGGCCATAAGTCGAGACGTTTAGGGAAAAATGCGAACCCAGTAGCTTACACTGTCACTGTTGGGGCCATAAGTCGAGACGTTTAGGGAAAAATGCGAACACAGTAGCTTACACTGTCACTGTTGGGGCCATAAGTCGAGACGTTTAGGGAAAAATGCGAACCCAGTAGCTTACACTGTCACTGTTGGGGCCATAAGTCGAGACGTTTAGGGAAAAATGCGAACACAGTAGCTGACACTGTCACTGTTGGGGCCATAAGTCGAGACGTTTATGGAAAAATGCGAACACAGTAGCTGACACTGTCACTGTTGGGGGCCATAAGTCGTACAATGTTTAACTAAAGTTCTTAAAATTAAAACCATATAAAATAGCGAGTTTTTTTTAATATGGGTTAAATAATTTTGGTCACTGTATACTTACACTAAGTGTTCTTAGACTCTTGGCCAAATTACGTGCACCAGCGAAGAAATTTTGAAATAGATGAGGTGAGGCCGCCTTCTGGTGTTATAAGCGAAATAAAAATGAAAAATTAGAGGAAGATGAAAAGAAAGGAAGAAAATTTTTTGTAACAACTTAAAAGTGACCCCTTCGAAGCGCACATATTCTTGAGTGAATGTATAAGTGTACACTTTAACTATATGTATGAATATGCATATGTACTCACCTAGTTGAGGTTACAGGGGTCGAGTCATAGCTCCTGGCCCCACCTCTTCACTGGTCGCTACTAGGTCACTCTCTCTGAACCGTGAGCTTTACCATACCTCTGCTTAAAGCTATGTATGGATTCTGCCTCCACGACATCGCTACATCGTGTGTGTATATGCATACATATGCATAGGTATTCCTTTTTGAATGAATGTGTGCATATGTACACGTGTGGATATATTCTTGTGCATAAGTGCACATATGAATACGTATATATGTATATGTGTACTTGATGTGCATATGTATGCGTTCACCTATACATATGTATGTATGCAATAAGATCACAGTAAACAGGTGATTTCAGAATATGCAAAACAACCACTCTGAAAGAATAGAGAAATTCCAAGCGCTTTCGTGACTACTCACATTATCAAGTTAGTTCCTTGATAATGTGTGTAGTCACGAAAGCGCTTGGAATTTCTCTATTCTTTCAGAGTGGTTGTTTTGCATATGTATGTATGTGTGTACCTATGAACATTGTACATATCTGTGCATATGTTTGTCTTAAAAAAAAAAAAACAGGTTTTTTACGGGGTCTCATCTCTTGTTCATATAAGTGAAACCAACAGACAATATTATTAATAAATAATTAAAATTTTTAAACTGTGCCTAATATCTTCAAAAAATCTAAAGAACAATGCAAAAAAAAAAAAATTAACATAGTGAGTTTATAATAATTTTAAGGTCTGTTTCGATTTTCATCTATGTTATTTTAGCTGGCTATATAGTCAGCTAAAATAACTATATAGCTATATAGCTGGCTATATAGCCAGCTAAAATAACTATTTAGCTATGTAGCTGGCTATATAGCCTGCTAAAATAACTATTTAGCTATATAGCTGGCTATATAGCCTGCTCAAATAACTATTTAGCTATATAGCTGGCTATATAGCCAGCTAAAATAACTATTTAGCTATATAGCTGGCTATATAGCCTGCTAAAATAACTATTTAGCTATATAGCTGGCTATATAGCCTGCTAAAATAACTATTTAGCTATATAGCTGGCTATATAGTCAGCTAAAATAACTATTTAGCTATATAGCTGGCTATATAGTCAGCTAAAATAACATCTCTCTCCCTCAGTAAGACTCACAAAAGTTGCAAGTTTGAAGCTGATCAGAAGAGGCTTTCCTCAGTTATCAGAATGGGTATGTAAGAAGTGCCACACAGTACCCACACATGCCAGCAGTCCCATGAATGTTGCCCTACATACATTACACCAGCAGTGATAATTTGAAGCTGATCTAATACGGGATTCTTGAGTTAAAATCAATAATTTGAGAAGACCAGAAAAATTTTGCTGAGAAAGTACCGTGAATAGACAAGTCTTGCGAACACCTTCTTCATTAAACTTGAAAAGCCCTTGTGGCTTAGCGCTTCATTTTGATTATAATAATAATAATTAAACTTGAAAATGTCTTAAACACGTGATTTTTTTCTCGTTTTCTTCTCTCATTTACATTGAGTATAAAATTTTACTCTACAATCCTGTGAGGAAAAAAAGTTGATTTATATTTTTCAAGGAAATTAAATTTAAAAAAAAAAATTAAATGGAATATGGCACCAAAACAGCACAACGTAATTACCTGGAGTTTACCTGGAGAGAGTTCCGGGGGTCAACGCCCCCGCGGCCCGGTCTGTGACCAGGCCTCCTGGTGGATCAGAGCCTGATCAACCAGGTTGTTACTGCTGGCTGCACGCAATCCAACGTACGAGCCACTGCCCGGCTGGTCAGGTACCGACTTTACGTGTTTGTCCAGGGCCAGCTTGAAGACAGCCAGGGGTCTATTGGTAATCCCCCTTATGTATGCTGGGAGGCAGTTGAACAGTCTCGGGCCCCTGACATTTATTGTATTGTCTCTTAACGTGCTAGTGACACTCCTGCTTTTTCCAAGTAAATTACAACAGGAGGTTTGAAGCCGATCAGAGGAGGCGTTTTCTACTTATTATGTGGAAACGATTTATTAAAACTAGCAAACTGAATTGTACACAGCATAAAGTTAATACCAAGTTTTTCTTTAAACTCCACCAACGCATAAAGTTTGAAGCCTACCAGGAAAGACATTCTCCAGTAATGGATCTGATTCCAAAGATTTTACTTTTTTTTAAATTTCATTATTATTATTATCGTTGGGGAGCGCTAAACCGGTAGGGATTATACAGCGCCTGTGAGGAGGGGGAATGGAAGGTATTCAGGCTCATTTTAGGGAACTGGACATAGATCCAATTCCCTGGATCAAAAGCCCCTCACCACCATTAAAGAACCTCCTCTGAGGGGTTTTGAAATTTCAGGAAAATTTTAAATTTGCCCCTACACAGACTTACTTAAGATCTTCCTTCTAACAGAGTTAGAATATTATGAGGTCAGTGGGAAGAGGTTTCCAATAGTTATATAATATAAGCCAACATCATGATTTATTCACTATAATTCAATTCAATTCAATTCAATTCAAAGTTTATTCTCTATAAAGATTACAATGTTGAATTTACAGAATTTGGTTGTTGTGTGGTTTACATGTAGTTAAATAATAATTACAGAGTGTACCACTAGAACGCCTAGCATGGCTAGGCATTACAGAGTGTACCACTAGAACGCCTAGCATGGCTAGGCATTTCGGGCAGACTTAGTTTAATTCTTTATTTTAAAATATTACAAATTATGAGGTAAGTTGGTATTATGGCTAAGTGACTAAAAACTAGTTTGTGAGTTTAGCAATGTGAATGCTTTTGTTTTGGCACAGTACATAGTTTCAGTATTGGAGTATCATAGGATTCATTATTTTAAGATTGAGATTAATATTTCTGTTTATGGTCAAATGGGTGAGTGAGTGTAAGTGTGAACCACCAGGTGGTATTCGTGTAGTTAGTTGATGGGGTGTATCAGGGAGATAAGATGTTTTCTAATGGTAGTTTTGAAGGTGATGAATTGGCCAATTGGAACTTGTGCCTCCCAATAACAGCGCTAAATTTCCTTTCAGGAAGCATTACAAGATGAAGATTGAGACACTCGTGCAACATATGGGAATCTTTTGTATATAGTTCTTCAGTTTTCTTATTATGTCCAAAGAATCTGTATTGATAAAGCCACTGGATGGCGAAACGTCTATAATAAAGATAACCAGATGTTGCACATGTGTCTTAACTCTCATCTTGTCGGTATTGTATACCTGTCTTGCACGAATCTTTATTCAGGAAACGTTTCGCCACACAGTTGCTTCATCAGTCCAATACAAAGTAGAAAGGCGTAAGGAGAGGAGGAGTTTGAGGTAATCAGTCCCTCAGCCTGGAGTCGATGTGTTCAGTCCATCAGTCTTGTAGAATGTACAGCATAGCGCCGTAGACGTGGCTTATAGACTGATGGACTGAACACATCGACTCCAGGCTGAGGGACTGATTACCTCAAACTCCTCCTCTCCTTACGCCTTTCTACTTTGTATTGGACTGATGAAGCAACTGTGTGGCGAAACGTTTCCTGAATAAAGATTCCCATATGTTGCATAAGTGTCTCAATCCTCAACTTGTCGGTTTTTCAAACCATTCATCACAAGTATCACAAGAGTTGAAATTTCAAGCCGAACAGATAAGTCATTCTCCAGCTATGGCATGGATTCCAAAGATTTTAAGTTTGGTAGCTATTTTACTACTTTGAAAAATTTAGGTAATAGCCTGGTCGTTGACATCGTTCACAAGAGATAACCTAATTTTTATTTAACATGATATAATGGAAAAAAATAAACTATTTTATACGTAAAATGTGCAGATATGAATCTACGCACTTTAATTTCATTCTCCTCCATCATCAAATTATGATGCACGTTTTCTGAATATTTAAAGCTTTCACTCAGGGTTTTGTAGTTTACCGAAGCCATTTCAGGAGTGGGAATGCGTTAAACGGCTGTGGTTATATACAGCACCTGACACACGCCAACTTTTTCAAGAGTTTTCTCCTTGTTACCACACACCGGTGTTGAAAAACTGAAACTGATTGAATGAAAACTTTTCTAGTTATGAGCAAAAAATAGGCGAAAAAAAAATATTCTGGCGTTTTAAATTTTTATAAGTTTAGTGAACTCTTAAATACTCTTATGACTTAATGTCTGAACAGCCATATTGTTCTTAGTTTAAACTAACTTCAACAAATTCTTTTGGTTATAACTTCAGAACGACAAATCCAATAGACTTCAAAACTTCGGTCTTGGTCTGATTTTTACTAAGTGTAGGTTCGTGAGGCACTAGGAGAGTGCAGGTTCGTGAGGCACTAGGAGAGTGCAGGTTCGTGAGGCACTAGGAGAGTGCAGGTTCGTGAGGCACTAGGAGAGTGCAGGTTCGTGAGGCACTAGGAGAGTGCAGGTTCGTGAGGCACTAGGAGAGTGCAGGTTCGTGAGGCACTAGGAGAGTGCAGGTTCGTGAGGCACTAGGAGAGTGCAGGTTCTCATTCACAATTTTGTAGACCATTCCTGAAACTTGTCATCATGATATATCTTTAGAAGGCCTCTTTTAATCAGCTTCAGATTTTCAACACCTATATATCTAGTCCGTGAGCTAGAGCACTTTTGAGCACAAAATTGATGGTCCAAATTTTACAATAAATTATAGTTAATTTAACCCTTCAACTGAATAAATCATATGATAGATACTTCAGATTCACAGTTAAGTGACCTTTCTCGGACGCCATCTTTGAAAACATTAGTCCATGACTCACGAAATCATAATGACACGATTACAAACAAACCATACCACCGGTGGGGATAGAACACGCGATCAGAGAGTCTCAAAACTCCAGAACGTCGCGTTAGCCACTGGGCCAGCCAGCCACAATAAGATTCGTCCAACTAGGTATATTTCTACACCATAGGAAGGTTAGCACAGGCACCACTGTGACCACAAATGCAAGTTTTTACAGACGAATCTCCAGCTAGCGTGGCCGTGACGAACTCTAGCTCAAGTCCCGTCAAAGCAGTCAACATGACTCACGAAACTGTAATGATTTCAGTGACCTTCCTATGGTGTAGAAATATACCTAGATGGACGAATCTTATTGTGGCTAGCTGGTCCAGTGGCTAACGCGATGGGCTGGAGTTTTGAGACTCTGATCGCGGCTTCTATCCCTGCCCGTGGTATGTTTTTTTTACATTAGTCCGTTTCCGGCAGACTTGGAGTAAATCAGTTTTTGCGGAATAAATCATTATTGCTGCATCGTATAAAAAATTTACCACTTATTATGTTGAGAAATGGTTTACCAGCTAAGGTTAAAGATAGCTGCCCAGACAACTTTTGTTCCGAGTAGGAAAATTAGATCTAACAAAAATGATCCCAAATGGATGAACAATAGATTAAAAAATCTCATTGGTCAAAAGAGAGGCATATATTGGCGTATCAAAAGAGGGGATGGGCAGTTAAGAAATCAATATATTCAGTTAAAGAGAGAAAGAAAGGAATAAGAAAAGCAAAAAGAGATTATGAGGTTAAGGTCGCAAGGGATTCAAAAACTAACCCAAAAGGGTTATTTCAGGTATACAGAAGTAAGATTAGGGACAAGATTGGCCCACTTAAGAGTAACTCTGGTCAGATCACTGACAGTGATAAGGATATGTGTGAAATTCTAAATACCTACTTCCTCTCAGTTTTCACCCAGGAAAATACTAGCGATATTCCTGAAATAATAGATTACGTAGAACAGGATGATAATAAACTATGTACGATTGCGGTAACTAGTGACATGGTCCTCAGACAAATAGAGAAACTAAAACCTAACAAATCCCCAGGTCCTGATGAACTGTTTGCAAGGGTGTTAAAGGAATGTAAAGAGGAACTTAGCATACCTTTGGCAAATCTTTTTAACATATCACTACAAACTGGCATAGTGCCTGATAAGTGGAAAATGGCAAATGTAATACCTATTTACGAGACAGGTGACAGATCCTTGGCTTCGAACTATAGACCAATAAGCCTTACCTCCATAGTGGGAAAATTTATGGAATCAATAATTGCCGAAGCACAGATTGATTAATGATTCTCAACACGGTTTTACAAAGGGGCGTTCCTGTCTTACGAATTTAATAACTTTTTTCACTAAGGTGTTTGAGAAGGTAGATCATGGTAATGAATATGATATTGTGTATATGGACTTCAGTAAGGCTTTCGATAGAGTTCCACACCAGAGGCTATTGAGGAAACTTAGGGCACACGGAATAGGAGGAGAAATTTTTTCCTGGGTAGAGGCATGGCTGACAAATAGACAGCAGAGAGTTAGCATAAATGGGGAGAAATCAGAATGGGGGCACGTCACAAGCGGTGTTCCTCAGGGGTCAGTGTTGGGCCCGTTGTTGTTCACAATTTACATAAACGACATAGATGAGGGAATGAATAGCGACATAAGCAAATTTGCTGATGACACCAAAATAGGTCGTCCAATTCATTCTAATGAGGACATTAGAGCACTCCAGGATGATTTGAATAGACTGACGCAATGGTCGGAGAAGTGGCAGATGCAGTTTAATATTGACAAATGCAAAGTTCTAAATGTTGGACAGTTAAATAACCATGCCACATATAAACTAAATAATGTAGATCTTAATACTACCGATTGCAAAAAGGATTTAGGAGTTCTGGTTAGCAGTAATCTAAAACCAAGACAACAGTGCATTAGTGTTCGCAATAAAGCTAACAGAATTCTTGGCTTCATATCTAGAAGTATAAATAATAGAAGTCCTCAGGTTGTTCTTCAACTCTATATATCCTTGGTTAGGCCTCATTTAGACTATGCTGCTCAGTTCTGGTCACCGTATTACAGAATGGATATAAATGCTCTGGAAAACGTACAAAGGAGGATGACAAAGATGATCCCATTTATCAGAAATCTTCCCTGTGAGGATAGACTGAAGGCCCTGAATCTGCACTCTCTCGAAAGGCGTAGAATTAGGGGGGATATGATCGAGGTGTATAAATGGAAAACAGGAATAAATAAAGGGGATGTAAATAGTGTGCTGAAAATTTCCAGCCAAGACAGGACTCGCAGCAATGGTTTCAAGTTGGAAAAATTCAGATTCAGGAAGGATATAGGAAAGTACTAGTGTGGTAATAGAGTTGTGGATGAGTGGAACAAGCTCCCGTGTACTGTTATTGAGGCTAAAACGTTGTGTAGTTTTAAAAATAGGTTAGATAAATACATGAGTGGGTGTGGGTGAGTGTAAGTTGGACCTTACTAGCTTGTGCTGCCGGGTCTGGTACAGTGCTCCATCCTTGAGTGGGGATGACCAGACTGGGTGGGTCATTGGGATAATCCGGGGGGTGGGTCATTGGTCTAATCCGGGGGAGGGACATGGACCTGCTCCACATGGGTGAGTAGGCCTGTTGCAGTGTTCCTTCTTTCTTATGTTCTTATGTTCTTATTAAATACAGGGATACTTAGCTGATAAGACAGCTATCGTCCACACAGCCGCCCCTGCAGACGAGGTCTTGAGAAGCTGTCTCATCCACTTCACAACGGGCTGTAATAGAGTATATTATGTTAATAATAATTTACCCCTAGGGGGTGTTATGTCAGCATATTTCAATCACTGATTGCTGACAAACTTACGTGTGTGGACTCAAAAGTCCGCACCTCACTGCCGACTATAGGTTGATTACAAACTCCTTGCAACACAAGAACTGTGCAGTCCCCCGTACCACAAGAAATCTGCAACCCACCTTGCTCTTGTAGCGTGAGCTATGGTGTTTTTTACAACCTCGACAGATATCGGTGACTTGATAGTAGCTGAAATGTCCTTGAATGCCCACATCTTCCATAGTCTAGGAATAGGCACACTGGTACAATATGTTCCACAAGGTTTGTCTTTATTGTTCACAATCTTATCACTAAAGAAGCAGATCACACTTCTCTATAAGTGTTTATCGTGTTTTGTGAGACACTTTGTTCACACTAATGCACGGATCAGTGTTTTTTGTTGGTTATCCTGGCGTCAGTGTGACTTCCATTAGGGTGAAAAGTAATCTGACCTCACAGTGTCCTACGCTGCTGCAGTGCCCCTCGAACATAAAGGAAAAGCTGACCTAGTACTTTTGCTTCCTTGCCACTTCCTCCATGAAGCAAAACAGAATGTTTGATTCTTGCTGTCTTAAGCATAGACAACAATATCCACTATCTTTACCATGGTAATAAAGTGGGAGCAGGATTTTCCTTAATTGTCCTGCTAAGGTAAGAGATGGACTGTCTCTTAAACTATACTTTTCAACACTGGACTCTTGCAAGGAGTGGTGGTCGCTAGACCACGTCACATACTCGTACTGCATCTGGGATCAATTACTTGCTGTAGCAGTAAACAAGATGCTTGTCCCTTCTGAGAGGGCTGAGCCCCTCAGGGCTGAAAGGAGCTGAAGGGGGCTGATACCCCCCTCCTGCAGAAAAATTCTCCACATATTACAACTCTTTAAAATGTCATTTGTCATAAAGAAAAGTAATTTTAATTACTTTTATAGATACAAATATCGGAATACTTCAAGAATTACTGTAAAAATTGACAAATTTTCACCTTTATGAAATATAATTCACAATAATTTTAAACTAATTGAAAGCAATAACTGAAATGCACCTGTTAACGTACAAACACGCTGTCAGTTAAAAACAATGAAATATTTCAAAATAACATCATGTTATATTTTGGCACTATAAAAGGTACTCATATTCATCCCAGTTGTGTGCATATCAGAAGGTCACTTATGAGTCTACATCCAACACTGTTACACTTAATAATAATAAATGTAGAGCTAATGTTTTCAAAATGAACATTCTAAGAAATACTGCAATACAAATGGAGTAGGACCTCCAAATTAAGTAATCCCTAATGTCAGTACCATATGAACAGTGACCCCTGGAGTCAGCACCATTTATTCAGTGTAGAAATACATCCAGTTGGACGAATCTTATTGTGGCTAGCTGGTCCAGTGGCTAACGCGACGGGCTGGAGTTTTGAGACTCTGTGATCGCGGGTTCTGTCCCCACCCGTCGTATGGTTTGTTTGCAATCGTGTCATTACGATTTCGTGAGTCATGTTGACGGCATTGAGGGGACTTGAGCTAGAGTTCGTCACGGCCACGCTAGCTGGAGATTCGTCTGTAAAAACTTGCATTTGTGGTCACAGTGGTGCCTATGCTAATCTTCCTATGGTGTAGAAATATACCTAGTTGGACGACTCTTATTGTGGCTAAATGGTCCAGTGGCTAACGCGACGGGCTGGAGTTTTGAGACTCTCTGAACGCGTGTTCTATCCCCATCGGTGGCATGGTTTGTTTGCAATCGTGTCATTACGATTTCGTGAGTCAAGTTATACAGTGACCTCTGGAGTCGGTACCCTCTGTACAGAGACCCCTGGAGTCAGTACCCTCAGTACAGTGACCCCTGGAGTCAGTACCCTCTGCAAAGTGACCGCTGGGGTCAGGATGCTCTGTACAGTGACCACTGGAGTCAGTACCCTTTGTACAGTGACCCCTGGAGTCACTACCCTCTGTACA
Organism: Cherax quadricarinatus; assembly: GCF_038502225.1. Classification (NCBI taxonomy): domain Eukaryota; kingdom Metazoa; phylum Arthropoda; class Malacostraca; order Decapoda; family Parastacidae; genus Cherax; species Cherax quadricarinatus. The sequence continues at coordinate 8,165 of NW_027196036.1, read as the reverse complement.
GTGACCGCTGGATTCAGTACAATCTGTACAGTGACCGTTGGAGTCAGTACCCTCTATACAATGACCCCTGGAGTCAGTACCCTCTGTACAGTGACCGTTGGAGTCAGTATCCTCTATACAATGACCCCTGGAGTCAGTACCCTCTGTACAGTGACCGCTGGAGTCAGTACCCTCTATACAGTTACCCCTAGAGTCAGAACCCCCTGTACAGTGACCCCTGGAGTCAGTACACTCTATACAGTGACCACTGGAGTCAGTACCTTCTGTACAGTGACCGCTGGAGTCAGTACCCTCTATACAGTGACCCCTGAAGTCAGTACCCTCTGTACAGTGACCGTTGGAGTCAGTACCCTCTATACAGTTTCCCCTGGAGTCCGTACCCTTTGTACATAAGAAGAAAGAAGGAACACTGCAACCGCCTACTGGCCTATGCGAGGCAGTTCCATTTCTCCCACCGGCTTAAGCCAATGCCTTGATCTAGTGAGGTCAGACACGTCACTTAAGGGAGGAGCAGTGCATCCGACCTAGTAGCACTAGCTAGTCAGGTCCAATTCACACCCACCCACACTCACTCATGTATTTATCCAACCTATTTTTAAAACTACACAACGTCTTAGCGTCTATGACGGTACTCGGGAGTTTGTTCCACTCATCCACAACTCTATTATAAAACCAGTGCTTTCCTATATCCTTCCTGAATCTGAATTTTTCCAGTTTAAGACATTGCTGCGAGTCCTGTTTATGTTAGATATTTTTAGCACACTATTTACAGCCCCTTTACTAATTCTTGTTTTCCATTTATACACCTCAATCATTTTTTTTTTTTATCACACTGGCCGATTCCCACCAAGGCAGGGTGGCCCGAAAAAGAAAAACTTTCACCATCATTCACTCCATCACTGTCTTGCCAGAAGGGTGCTTTACACTACAGTTTTTAAACTGCAACATTCACACCCCTCCTTCAGAGTGCAGGCACTGTACTTCCCATCTCCAGGACTCAAGTCCGGCCTGCCGGTTTCCCTGAATCCCTTCATAAATGTTACTTTGCTCACACTCCAACAGCACGTCAAGTATTAAAAACCATTTGTCTCCATTCACTCCTATCAAACACGCTCACGCATGCCTGCTGGAAGTCCAAGCCCCTCGCACACAAAACCTCCTTTACCCCCTCCCTCCAACCCTTCCTAGGCCGACCCCTACCCCTCCTTCCTTCCACTACAGACTGATACACTCTTGAAGTCATTCTGTTTCGCTCCATTCTCTCTACATGTCCGAACCACCTCAACAACCCTTCCTCAGCCCTCTGGACAACAGTTTTGGTAATCCCGCACCTCCTCCTAACTTCCAAACTACGAATTCTCTGCATTATATTCACACCACACATTGCCCTCAGACATGACATCTCCACTGCCTCCAGCCTTCTCCTCGCTGCAACATTCATCACCCACGCTTCACACCCATATAAGAGCGTTGGTAAAACTATACTCTCATACATTCCCCTCTTTGCCTCCAAGGACAAAGTTCTTTGTCTCCACAGACTCCTAAGTGCACCACTCACTCTTTTTCCCTCATCAATTCTATGATTCACCTCATCTTTCATAGACCCATCCGCTGACACGTCCACTCCCAAATATCTGAATACGTTCACCTCCTCCATACTCTCTCCCTCCAATCTGATATTCAATCTTTCATCACCTAATCTTTTTGTTATCCTCATAACCTTACTCTTTCCTGTATTCACCTTTAATTTTCTTCTTTTGCACACCCTACCAAATTCATCCACCAATCTCTGCAGCTTCTCTTCAGAATCTCCCAAGAGCACAGTGTCATCAGCAAAGAGCAGCTGTGACAACTCCCACTTTGTGTGTGATTCTTTATCTTTTAACTCCACGCCTCTTGCCAAGACCCTCGCATTTACTTCTCTTACAACCCCATCTATAAATATATTAAACAACCACGGTGACATCACACATCCTTGTCTAAGGCCTACTTTTACTGGGAAAAAATTTCCCTCTTTCCTACATACTCTAACTTGAGCCTCACTATCCTCGTAAAAACTCTTCACTGCTTTCAGTAACCTACCTCCTACACCATACACTTGCAACATCTGCCACATTGCCCCCCTATCCACCCTGTCATACGCCTTTTCCAAATCCATAAATGCCACAAAGACCTCTTTAGCCTTATCTAAATACTGTTCACTTATATGTTTCACTGTAAACACCTGGTCCACACACCCCCTACCTTTCCTAAAGCCTCCTTGTTCATCTGCTATCCTATTCTCCGTCTTACTCTTAATTCTTTCAATTATAACTCTACCATACACTTTACCAGGTACACTCAACAGACTTATCCCCCTATAATTTTTGCACTCTCTTTTATCCCCTTTGCCTTTATACAAAGGAACTATGCATGCTCTCTGCCAATCCCTAGGTGCCTTACCCTCTTCCATACATTTATTAAATAATTGCACCAACCACTCCAAAACTATATCCCCACCTGCTTTTAACATTTCTATCTTTATCCCATCAATCCCGGCTGCCTTACCCCCTTTCATTTTACCTACTGCCTCACGAACTTCCCCCACACTCACAACTGGCTCTTCCTCACTCCTACAAGATGTTATTCCTCCTTGCCCTATACACGAAATCACAGCTTCCCTATCTTCATCAACATTTAACAATTCCTCAAAATATTCCCTCCATCTTCCCAATACCTCTAACTCTCCATTTAATAATTCTCCTCTCCTATTTTTAACTGACAAATCCATATGTTCTCTAGGCTTTCTTAACTTGTTAATCTCACTCCAAAACTTTTTCTTATTTTCAACAAAATTTGTTGATAACATCTCACCCACTCTCTCATTTGCTCTCTTTTTACATTGCTTCACCACTCTCTTAACCTCTCTCTTTTTCTCCATATACTCTTCCCTCCTTGCATCACTTCTACTTTGTAAAAACTTCTCATATGCTAACTTTTTCTCCCTTACTACTCTCTTTACATCATCATTCCACCAATCGCTCCTCTTCCCTCCTGCATCCACTTTCCTGTAACCACAAACTTCTGCTGAACACTCTAACACTACATTTTTAAACCTACCCCATACCTCTTCGACCCCATTGCCTATGCTCTCATTAGCCCATCTATCCTCCAATAGCTGTTTATATCTTACCCTAACTGCCTCCTCTTTTAGTTTATAAACCTTCACCTCTCTCTTCCCTGATGCTTCTATTCTCCTTGTATCCCATCTACCTTTTACTCTCAGTGTAGCTACAACTAGAAAGTGATCTGATATATCTGTGGCCCCTCTATAAACATGTACATCCTGAAGTCTACTCAACAGTCTTTTATCTACCAATACATAATCCAACAAACTACTGTCATTTCGCCCTACATCATATCGTGTATACTTATTTATCCTCTTTTTCTTAAAATATGTATTACCTATAACTAAACCCCTTTCTATACAAAGTTCAATCAAAGGGCTCCCATTATCATTTACACCTGGCACCCCAAACTTACCTACAACACCCTCTCTAAAAGTTTCTCCTACTTTAGCATTCAGGTCCCCTACCACAATTACTCTCTCACTTGGTTCAAAGGCTCCTATACATTCACTTAACATCTCCCAAAATCTCTCTCTCTCCTCTGCATTCCTCTCTTCTCCAGGTGCATACACGCTTATTATGACCCACTTCTCGCATCCAACCTTTACTTTAATCCACATAATTCTTGAATTTACACATTCATATTCTCTTTTCTCCTTCCATAACTGATCATTTAACATTACTGCTACCCCTTCCTTTGCTCTAACTCTCTCAGATACTCCAGATTTAATCCCATTTATTTCCCCCCACTGAAACTCTCCTACCCCCTTCAGCTTTGTTTCGCTTAGAGCCAGGACATCCAACTTCTTTTCATTCATAACATCAGCAATCATCTGTCATCTTGTCATCCGCACTACATAAACGCACATTTAAGCATCCCAGTTTTATAAAGTTTTTCTTCTTCTCTTTTTTAGTAAATGTATACAGGAGAAGGGGTTACTAGCCCATTGCTCCTGGCATTTTAGTCGCCTCATACGACACGCATGGCTTACGGAGGAAAGATTCTTTTCCACTTCCCCATGGACAATAGAAGAAATAAAAAAGAACAAGAGCTATTTAGAAAAAGGAGAAAAACCTAGATGTATGTATATATATATATATATATATGCATGTGCGTGTCTGTGAAGTGTGACCAAAGTGTAGGTAGGAGTAGCAAGATATCCCTGTTATCTAGCGTGTTTATGAGACAGAAAAAGAAACCAGCAATCCTACCATCATGCAAAACAGTTACAGGTTTTTGTTTCACAGTCATCTGGCAGGACGGTAGTACTTCCCTGGGTGGTTGCTGTCTACCAACCTACTACCTACTCAATCATATGCCCCCTAATTCTACGCCTTTCTAGAGAGTGCAAATACAGGGCCCTCAGTCTATCCTCATAGGGAAGATTTCTGATACATGGGATCAACTTTGTCATCATCCTTTGTACGTTTTCCAGTGCATTTATATCCATTCTGTAATACGATGACCAAAACTGTGCAGCATAATCTAAATGAGGCCTAACCAAAGATATAGAGCGTTGAAGAACAACCTGAGGACTTCTATTATTTATACTTCTTGCTATTGAAGCCAAGGATTCTGATAGTTTTATTGCGAACACTAATGCACTGTTGTCTTGGTTTTAGATTACTACTAACCAGAACTCCTAAATCCTTTTCGCAATCCGTAATATTAAGATCTACATTTAGTTTACATGTGGCATGGTTATTTTCCTGTCCAACATTTAGAACTTTGCATTTGTCTATATTAAACTGCATCTGCCACGTCTCCGACCATTGCGTCAGTCTATTCAAATCATCCTGGAGTGCTCTAATGTCCTCATTAGAATGAACTGGATAGCCTATTTTGGTGTCATCAGCAAATTTGCTTATGTCGCTAATTATTCCCTCATCTATGTCGTTTATGTAAATTGTGAACAACAACGGGCCAAACACTGACCCCTGAGGAACACCGTTTGTGACATGCCCCCGTTCTGATTTCTCCCCATTTTTGCAAACTCTCTGCTGCCTATTCGTCAACCATGCCTCAACCCAGGAAAAAATTTCTCCTCCTATTCCGTGTGCCTTAAGTTTCCTCAGTAGCTTCTGATGTGGAACTCTATCGAAAGCCTTACTGAAGTCCATATACACAATATCATATTCAATACTATGATCTACCCCCTCAAACACCTTAGTGAAGAAAGTTAGTAAATTCGTAAGACAGGAACGCCCCTTTGTAAAACCGTGTTGAGATTCATTAATCAATCTGTGCCTATCAAGATGGCTACGAATTGCTTCGGCAATTATTGATTCCATAAATTTTCCCACTATGCAGGTAAGGCTTATTGTCTATAGTTCGAAACCAAGGACCTGTCACCTGCCTTGTAAATAGGTATTACATTTGCCATTTTCCAATTATCAGGCGCTATGCCAGTTTGTAGTGATATGTTGAAAAGATTAGCCAAAGGTATGCTAAGTTCCTCTTTACATTCCTTTAACACCCTTGCAAACAGTTCACCAGGACCTGGGGATTTCTTAGGTTTTAATTTCTCTATTTATCTAAGGACCATGCCACTAGTTACTGCAATCGTGCATAGTTTATTATCGTCCTGTTCTACATAATCTATTATTTCTGGAATTTCGCTAGTATCTTCCTGAGTAAAAACTGAGAGGAAGTAAGAAATGAAAATTTCACACATATCCTCATCACTGTCAGTGATCTGACCTGAGTTACTCGAGTCAGTACACTCTCTATAATGACTCCTGGAGTCAGTGCCCTCTGTACAGTGAACGCTGGAGTCAGTACCCTCCATACAGTGACCCCTGGAATCAGTACCCTCTGTACAGTGACCCCTGGAGTCAGTACCCTCTGTACAGTGACCGCTGGAATCAGTACCCTCTATACAGTGGCCCCTAGAGTCAGTACGCTCTGTACAGTGACCACAAGACACAGTACCTCTGTTCTGTTACCACCTGTTACCACTGAACACAGTATCACCTGTAGAGTCACCCCTGGAGTTAGTATCCTCTGTACAGTGACCCCTGGAGTTAGTACTCACTGTACAGTGACCACTGGAGTAAGTAGCCTTCATACAGTGACCCTTGGCGTCAGTACCCTCTGTACAGTGACCATTGGACGCAGTATCCTCTGTAAGTGACCAGTGGAGTCAGTACCCTCTGTATAGTGACCACTGGGGTCAGTACCCACTGTATAGTGACCACTATAGTCAGTATCCACTGTATAGTGACCACTGGAGTCAGTACCTTCTGTACAGTGACTACCGCAATCAGCACCATCTGTGCAGTGACCACTGGACACAGTAGCTTCTGTACAGTGACCACTGGAGTCAGTATCCTCTGTGTAGTGATCATTGGAGTCAGTACCCTCTGTATAGTGACCACTGGAGTCAGTACCCTCTGTATAGTGACCACTGGAGTCAGTACCTTCTGTACAGTGACCACTGAACACAGTACCTTCTGTACAGTGACCACTGGAGTCAGTACCCTCTGTATAGTGACCACTGCAATCAGCACCATCTGTGCAGTGACCACTGAGCGCAGTACCTTCTGTACAGTGACCACTGGAGTCAGTACCCTCTGTATAGTGACCACTGGAGTCAGTACCCTCTGTATAGTGACCACTGGAGTCAGTACCCACTATATAGTGACTGTGGAGAAAATTTCTCCAGGAGGGGGGTATCAGCCCTTTTCAGCCCCTTTAAGCCCTCTGAGGGACTCAGGCCTCCAGAGGGGCCGATAGGGTCTAGTTTCTTGGTCAACACTTTAATTTAGAACACGTGTCCGTACCCAGGCAAGCCAGTAAGTCACGTCATGGTTGACCAGTGCTGCAATCATGTGTAGATTAATAAGAGAAAATCTATCTCTGACCTTAGCAGGACAGTTAAGGAAAATCCTGCTCCCACTTTGTTACCATGTTAAAGTATTGCTTATGGTGGAAGTTTGGCAAGCTGGGGAAATATGCTTTGTCAGCACGTCTTTTGCGTATAGTGACCACTGGAGTCAGTACTCACTACATGGTGACCACTGGAGTCAGTACTCACTACATGGTGACCACTGGAGTCAGTACTCACTACATGGTGACCACTGGAGTCAGTACTCACTACATGGTGACCACTGGAGTCAGTACTCACTACATGGTGACCACTGGAGTCAGTACTCACTACATGGTGACCACTGGAGTCATTACCCACTACATAGTGACCACTGGAGTCAGTACTCACTACATGGTGACCACTGGAGTCATTACCCACTACATAGTGACCACTGGAGTCAGTACTCACTACATCTGATACGAAATGTCACCATATCTAAAACAATATACTCAGATCACAACATAATCGAGGTTCAGATATGTATGCGCACAGCCCCAGACCGACATAATGAGATTAGTCACGATGGAGCATTCTCCAAATTCAACTTCAATAATAAAAACATAAAGTGGGACCAAGTAAACCAAGTCCTAACCGATATAAGCTGGGAAGATAGACTAAGCAACACAGGCCCCAACTTATGCCTAGAACAGATTAACTCGGTGGCACTCGATGTATGCACAAGGCTTATTCCTCTAAGAAAAAGGAGGAGTAGATGTAAAATAAAAAGAGACAGGCGCTCCCTTTACAGGCGACGGAAAAGAATAACAGAGCGGCTAAAAGAAGCCAATATATCTGAAATGCGTAGGGAGTCACTGGTCAGAGAAATAGAAAACATCGAACTTAAGCTAAAGGAATCTTATAGGAGTCAGGAATCGCGGGAAGAACTAAAAGCCATAAATGAAATCGAAAGAAACCCAAAGTATTTCTTTTCCTATGCCAAATCAAAGTCGAGAACAACGTCCAGTTTTGGGCCCCTACTTAAACAAGATGGGTCCTACACAGATGACAGCAAGGAAATGAGTGAGTTACTCAAGTCCCAATATGACTCAGTTTTTAGCAAGCCACTAACCAGACTGAGAGTCGAAGATCAAAATGAATTTTTATGAGAGAGCCACAGAAGTTGGTTAACACAAGCCTATCCGATGTTATCCTGACGCCAAATGACTTCGAACAGGCGATAAATGACATG